>NW_026892180.1:0-27816 GCF_015708825.2 Lethenteron reissneri
GTGGTGGTGGTGGTGGTGGTGATGGTGATGGTGGTGGTGATGGTGGTGGTGGTGGTGATGGTGGTGGTGGTGATGGTGGTGGTGGTGGTGATGGTGGTGGTGGATGGTGTGATGGTGGTGGTGGTGGTGGTGATGGTGGTGGTGGTGATGGTGGTGATGGTGGTGGTGGTGGTGGTGATGGTGGTGATGGTGGTGGTGGTGATGGTGGTGGTGGTGGTGATGGTGGTGATGGTGGTGATGGGGTGGTGATGGTGGTGGTGGTGATGGTGGTGGTGATGGTGGTGATGGTGGTGATGGTGGTGGTGATGGTGATGGTGGTGGGTGGTGATGGTGGTGGTGGTGATGGTGGTGACGGTGATGGTGGTGGTGGTGATGGTGGTGGTGATGGTGGTGATGGTGGGGTGGTGGTGGTGGTGGTGATGGTGGTGGTGGTGGTGGTGGTGGTGGTGATGGTGGTGGTGATGGTGATGGTGGTGATGGTGGTGGTGATGGTGATGGTGTTAGTGGTAGTGGTGGTGATGGTGGTGATGGTGGTGGTGGTGGTGGTGATGGTGACGGTGATGGTGGTGGTGGTGATGGTGGTGGTGATGGTGGTGGTGATGGTGGTGATGGTGGTGATGGTGGTGGTGGTACTAACCTTGCTGATGAAGGCTGCAATGGTTTCTCTCAGGGGGAGTGATCGGGACAATCGCCGCACGACGGTGACAATGACGGTGACAATGACGGTGGTGGCGGTGGTGTGGTGGCGGTGGTGGCGGTGGTGGCGGTGGTGACGGTGGTGACGGTGGTGACGCTGTTTCCAGGAGCAGCAACGTCGGATCGTAGTCCTGCAGTGCAGACACCACGACCTCAACACGACCTCAACACGACCTCAACACGGCGGGGTCACCGTGGGGTCACCGTGAGTGGGGTTACCGTGGGGTCACCGTGGGTGGGGTTACCGTGGGGTCACCGTGGGGTCACTGTGGGTGGGGTTACCGTGAGGTCACCGTGCAGCTCCGCGAGGCTCCACCTCCCCGCTTTGTCTCCGTGGCGACGGCGCTTGAACGCCACCGCCAGGAGGAGGGAGCCGAGGAGGCCTGGGTGGAGGAGGGGCGGGGGTCACGGGGTCGGAGCGGGGGTCGTGGGTCAGGGTGAGGGGCAGGGGGCGGGGGTCACGGGGTCGGAGCGGGGGTCGTGGGTCAGGGTGAGGAGCGTGGGGCGGGGGTCACGGGGTCGGAGCGGGGTCATGGGTCAGGGTGAGGGGCGGGGGTCAGGGGTCGGAGCGGGGGTCGTGGGTCAGGGTGAGGAGTGGGGGGAGGGAGGAGGAGGAGAGGGAGGAGGGGTAGGTGAGTGTGTGAGTGAGTGAGTAAGTGAGTGAGTGAGTGTGTGAGTGAGTGAGTAAGTGAGTGAGTGTGTGAGTGTATAAGCGAGTAAGTGAGTGAGTGAGTGTGTGAGTGAGTGAGTGAGGAGTGAGTGAGTGAGTGAGTAAGTAAGTGAGTGTGTGAGTGAGTGACTGATAAAGTAAGTGAGTGACTGAGTGAGTGACTGAGTGAGTGAGTGTATAAGTGAGTGAGTGACTGACTGAGTGAGTGTGTGAGTGAGTGTGTGTGAGTGAGTGAGTAAGTGAGTGAGTGTGTGAGTGTATAGCGAGTAAGTGAGTAAGTAAGTAGTGAGTGTGTGAGTAAGTGACTGATAAAGTGAGTGACTGAGTGAGTGACTGAGTGAGTGAGTGGGTGAGTGAGTGAGTGTGTGAGTGAGTGAGTAAGTGAGTGAGTGAGTGTGTGAGTGAGTGAGTAAGTGAGTGAGTGTGTGAGTGAGTGCATAAGCGAGTAGTAGTGAGTGAGTGAGTAAGTAGTGAGTGAGGAGTGAGTGAGTGTGTGAGTGAGTGGTGAGTGAGTGAGTGAGTGAGTGAGTGTGTTGAGTGTGTGAGTGAGTGAGTGTGTGAGTGTATAAGCGAGTAAGTGAGCGAGTAAGTAAGTGAGTAAGTGTGTAAGTGAGTGACTGAGTGAGTGAGTGTATAAGTGAGTAAGTGAGTGACTGACTGAGTGAGCAGCTGACCCAGTAAGATCACCAACACGACGATGGTCGCCACGGCGACGGCGCTGGCTCCGGCTCCGTCGCCGCGGCGACAGAGGCCGCGGTGGTCGCAGGCGGCGCAGACGGGCACCTGCAGGCGGCGCACGGCGCCCAGTGGCGGAGTCCCCGAGTCCCAGACGACGAGCTCCACCCAGTGGAGGCCCTCGGGCAGCGGAGACCTGGCCAGCAGCTGGGAGCTGTTGGCTGCCGTGGGGGGGGGGGGCGGGGGGGGGGGAAGTAAACAACAACAACAAACAACAACAACGGGAACAACAACAATGTCAATGTAAATGATGATGACGACGTTGATGACGATGATGACGACAATGACGATGATGATGACGATGATGATGACGATGATGATGATGACGATGATGATGACGACGACGACGATGATGATGGTGACGATGATGACGGTGACGATGATGATGATGGTGATGATGATGACGGTGACGATGATGATGATGATGACGACGATGACGACAATGATGATGATGACGACGACGGCGAGCGCCATCTCCCGAGCGGCGTGTTCCCCCCCCCGCCACTCACCGTCCACCTGCCGCACCTTCCACTTGTCTCCCCCCACCCCGGCGCCAGCTGGAAGCGGAAGGGCGGCCGTTGGGGTCCTGGTCTTCGTCGGCGGCCATGACGGTGACGCCGCCGTGGGGGCAGGCGGCCGCCCCTGGGGCCACACGGCGGCCGTGGGGGCGTTGTCGTTGACGTCGCTCAGCAACAGCCGCAGCGTGGAGGTGCCGCTAGCGCTGGCGGGGGAGCCTGCTCCACACACACACACGTGTACACACACACACGTATACACACACACACACGTACATACACACACGTACACACACACACGTACACATACACACGTACACACACACGTACACACACGTACACACACACGTACACACACACGTACACACACACGTACACACGCACACGTACACACGTACACCACACACACGTACACGCACACACACACGTACACACACACACACACGTACACACACACACACACGTACACACACACACACACACGTGCACACACACACGTACACACAGACGTACACACACACACGTGTACACACACACACACGTACACACACACACGTATACACACACACACATACACACACGTACACACACACACACGTACACACACACGTACACACACACGTACACACACACACGTGTACACACACACGTACACACGTACACGCACACACATGTACACGCACACACACACGTACACACACACACATACACACACGTACACACGTACACACACACATGTACACACACACACACGTACACACACACGTGTACACACACACGTGTACACACACACGTACACACACACACGTGTACACACACACACACGTACACACACACACGCACACACACACACGTACACACACACATACACACACACGTACACGCACACACACACACGTACACACACACACATACACACACACGTACACGCAGACACACACGTACACGCACCACAACGTACACACACAACGTACACATGTACACACACGCACACACACACACGCACATACACACACGTACACACACGTACACATGCACACACGTACACGTACACACGTACACACACACGTACATACACACACGTACACACACACACGTGTACACACACACACGTACACACACGTACGTATACACACACGTATACACACACACGTACACACACACACGTACACACACGTACACACGTACACACACGTACACACACACATACGTACACACACACACGTACAAACACACACGTACACACACACACGCACGTACACACACGTACACGCAGGACACATGCAGACACACGTACACGCAGACACACACGTACACACACACACGTACACACCACACACGCACACACACAGAATGTAGTGAAGGTGGTTACTAGCGGCAGGGCCACGCAATGTCACGGAGCGGGTCCCTAGGGGGCGCAGTTCTGCTAGCAGCCCGCTTGGCTGGCAGGGCACCACGTGATAGGCGGCACGTGATTGGCCGAGCAAGGGGCGTGGCCCAGAGGTGACAGTTGGGACACGTGGTGCGTGGCCCCGCCCCCTTCTGGTAGCTTCCAGAAGGGGGTGGGGCCGAGGACGGAGCCCAGAGGTCGCAACCAGGTACCCCCCGATACTCGTACCCGACCCGATACCCAGCTACCCGTACCCAGGTACCCGTTTGCGACCCTGGTGCGGCCGGGTACGGGTACGGGTAGACCGTGAGTCACTGGTGAGTCACCGTTTGTCACTCATTTCCCAACGTCTTGTCTCTTCTCACAATTCAAGTTCCTAGAATCAACCCACCCGCGCCTGCAACATGGCTTCATCCCAGAGGTCGCAATCAGGTACCCGATACCCGTACCCTACCCGTACCCGGACGGGTACGGGTAGGGTACGGGTACGGGAAGGGTATGGGTAACAGGTACCTTTTTGTCACTCATTTCCCAACGTCTTGTCTCTTCTCACAATTCAAGTTCCTAGAATCAACCCACCCGCGCTTGCAACGTGGCTTCATCCCAGAGGTCGCAATCGGGTACCCGTACCCGTACCCTACCCGTACCCGGCCGGGTATCGGGTAGGGTACGGGTACCCGTTTGCGACCCTGGTGCGACCAGGTACGGGTACGGGGGGTACGGAATCAAAACCCGTTTGCGACCTCTGGCGGAGCCAGGCCGCGCGGGGCGGGGCGGGGTATAAAAGGGAGGTCGCGAGGCTGGTTCGGGGCCGTCTGCTGGGACGTGGTCCCCGTAGCGGCGCCCTCCCCCCGCGTCCTCGCTCCTGGTGAGCGGCGTGGCGGGTCGGGCAGCACGCCGGCCGTGCCGACACGCCCGCAGTGACCCCGTGTGTGAACAGAGTTGTCTACAAGTGTCGACTAAACGTGTGTGTGTGTGCGTGTGTGTGTGACGGTGTGAGTGGTGAGTGTGAGTGTGTGTGAGTGGTGAACGTGTGTGCGTGTGTCAGTGTGTGCCTCCTACTACCACTAGCATCTCAGAAGTGACTCTCTACACACGTACACACGCACAGCGACGGTGAGTGTGACGGTGAGTGGTGAATGTGAGTGTGTGTGAGTGTGACGGTGTGAGTGGTGAGCGTGTGTGTGTGTGCCTCCTACCGCCACTAGCGTCTCAGAAGTGACTCTCTACACCCGTACACACGCACGGCGACGGTGACCGTGATGGTGACGGTGAGTGTGACGGTGAGTGTGACGGTGAGTGGTGAGTGGTGTGAGTGTGTGTGAGTGTGACTGTGTGAGTGGTGAGTGTGAGTGGTGAGGGTGAGTGTGAGTGTGACTGTGTGAGTGGTGAGTGTGAGTGGTGAGGGTGAGTGTGAGTGTGATGGTGTGAGTGGTGAGTGGTGTGAGTGTGTGTGAGTGTGTGTGAGTGGTGAGTGTGAGTGGTGAGGGTGAGTGTGACGGTGAGTGTGATGGTGTGAGTGTCACGGTGAGTGTGAGTGGTGAGTGTGTGTGAGTGTGACGGTGAGTGTGATGTGTGAGTGTGACGGTGAGTGTGAGTGGTGAGTGTGTGTGAGTGGTGAGTGGTGAGGGTGAGTGGTGAGTGTTGGTGGTGACCGTGAGTGGTGTGACGGTGTGAGTGGTGAGTGTGAGCGTGAGTGGTGAGCGGTGAGCGTGAGTGGTGAGTGGTGAGTGTGAGTGGTGTGACGGGTTGAGTGGTGAGGGTGAGTGTGAGTGGTGAGCGTGGCTACAGGCCCCCCCCCTAACCCCGCACCGTTGTCAGTGGCCAGGAAGGTGGCTGTGTAGACGCTGTCCCGCACCATAGTGTAGTGTATAGTGTAGTGTATAGTAGTATATAGTATAGTGTATAGTGTAGTGTATAGTGTAGTGTATAGTAGTGTAGTGTAGTGTATAGTGTAGTGTATAGTAGTGTATAGTGTAGTGTAACCCCGCACCGTTGTCAGTGGCCAGGAAGGTGGCTGTGTAGACGCTGTCCCGCACCAGGGGCGACTCACGGTCGATCTCCGCCGCGGTGCTCACCACGCCGCTCACCGCGTCCACCTCCAGCCAGTCACCCGGCACACGCAGCTTGCCGTAGCTGCCGCACAGACAAAGGACGCCCCGGGTAGCCTCGGCGGACCGTCGCGGCAAGTGGCGTTAGCGGCGAGCGGGCCAACGCTGGTACACAGACGAAGATTCCCCCCACAGCGTAGCCTTCGCAGGCTGCAGGGGCAAGTGCCGTTAGTGAGTAGCAGCAGCGGCGCCTGTGGAGGCTACCGGCGCTGTGGCCACACACGAGGGGTGGGTGGCTACCAGCATAGTAGTGTATAGTGTAGTGTATAGTAGTGTAGTGTATAGTAGTGTAGTGTATAGTAGTGTACTGTATAGTAGTGAAGTACCGGTGAGGACGCTTGACACCGAGGTTGAGGCACACGTGTATTTATTTTACAAGTCGTCACGACAGGACAGCACTAGAGGGGGTATCGGCCCCCTCACCCGTATAACTGGGGATACACCGCTAGCTATCCCTGACCTACCCCCGAGTCCTCCACTAACGGGCTAGGGGAGGCTGTCTGGCCCGACACTGGTGAGTCGGGCTACGGTACCCGGAATCCCAGAGTGCTGACTCTGGTTCACGGGACCACGCCGCTGGCTCGGTCCTGCGCGGCCCTGACAAGGGCGGCGTCTCAGGGGAGTCCAGGGCTCTAGCTACCCGGGTCTTCAATCTTCCCTCCTCTGTTCTAATACTGAGCCCCGAGCTCTCTCTGTCATCCCCTTTTATACCCCCTCCAGGATCACAACCCCGGGCAGCCCTACCCCCAGGCTGCCCGATGCGGACGTCGTTGCAGGCACCCCCCCCCCGTTTACTCCCGGAGCTCCGCCCACTGTGTTTGTTCGCCGTTTGATCCTATGTACAAACAGCCCCTCCATAACAGCCCTACAGTAGTGTAGTGTATAGTAGTGTATAGTGTAGTGTATAGTGTAGTGTATAGTAGTGTATAGTGTAGTGTATAGTGTAGTGTATTGTGTAGTGTATAGTGTAGTGTATAGTGTAGTGTATAGTAGTGTATAGTGTAGTGTATAGTGTAGTGTATAGTGTAGTGTATTGTGTAGTGTAGTAGTGTATAGTGTTGTGTATAGTGTAGTGTATAGTGTAGTGTATAGTGTAGTGTATAGTGTAGTGTATAGTGTAGCGCCATGAACAAACTGTGGTAACTCACCTGCAGTAGCAGACGTACGTCAGCAGGGGGTGGTTGTGGGCCGCTTGGATTCCCCAGACCCCATGAGGGGAGGGGGGCTGGGGGGGGGAATATTCTAGGATCCCGAGAAGTCTCCGGAAGGGAGGAGTGGCCAGGGGGGGAGACACCCTGGAGGGTGAATAAACGCCGGACCCCTCAACGGGGTCGGCAGTCGTCGCCAAGCCGAAGACCGGGCTTAGAGTAGGAGCCTGGGTAGACCCCCAGACCTGCCGTCGTTCTAAGGGCTGAGTGTGTCAGTGGTAGGAGCCTGGGTAGACCCCCAGACCTGCCGTCCTTCTAGGGACTGAGTGGGACAGCAGTAGGAGCCTGGGTAGACCCCCAGACCTGCCATCCTTCTAAGCGCTGAGTGGGTCAGCGGTAGGAGCCTGGGTAGACCCCCAGACCTGCCGTCCTTCTAGGGAAGTGGGACAGCGGTAGGAGCCTGGGTAGACCCCCAGACCTGCCATCCTTCTAAGCGCTGAGTGGGTCAGCGGTAGGAGCCTGGGTAGACCCCCAGACCTGCCGCCCTTCTAGGGACTGAGTGGGAGAGCGGTAGGAGCCTGGGTAGACCCCCAGACCTGCCGTCCTTCTAGGGACTGAGTGGGACAGCGGTAGGAGCCTGGGTAGACCCCCAGACCTGCCATCCTTCTAAGCGCTGAGTGTGTCAGCGGTAGGAGCCTGGGTAGACCCCCAGACCTGCCGCCCTTCTAAGCGCTGAGTGGGTCAGCGGTAGGAGCCTGGGTAGACCCCCAGACCTGCCATCCTTCTAAGCGCTGAGTGTGTCAGCGATAGGAGCCTGTGTAGACCCCCAGACCTTCCGTCGTTCTAAGCGCTGAGTGGGACAGCGGTAGGAGCCTGGGTAGACCCCCAGACCTGACGCCCTTCTAAGCACTGAGTGGGACAGCGGTAGGAGCCTGGGTAGACCCCAGACCTGCCACCCTTTTAAGGGCTGAGTGTGTCAGCGGTAGGAGCCTGGGTAGACCCCCAGACCTGCCGCCGTTCTAAGCGCTGAGTGTGTCAGCGGTAGGAGCCTGGGTAGACCCCCAGACCTGCCATCCTTCTAAGCGCTGAGTGTGTCAGCAGTAGGAGCCTGGGTAGACCCCCAGACCTGCCGTCGTTCTAAGTGCTGAGTGTGTCAGCGGTAGGAGCCTGGGTAGACCCCCAGACCTGCCGTCGTTCTAAGCGCTGAGTGTTTCAGCGATAGAAGCCTGGGTAGACCCCCAGACCTGCCGCCCTTCTAAGGACTGAGTAGGACAGCAGTAGGAGCCTGGGTAGACCCCCAGACCTGCCGTCCTTCTAGGGACTGAGTGGGAGAGCGGTAGGAGCCTGGGTAGACCCCCAGACCTGCCGTCCTTCTAAGCGCTGAGTGTGTCACCAGTAGGAGCCTGGGTAGACCCCCAGACCTGCTGTCCTTCTAAGGGCTGAGTGTGTCAGCAGTAGGAGCCTGGGTAGACCCCCAGACCTGCCGCCCTTCTAAGCGCTGAGTGGGACAGCGGTAGGAGCCTGGGTAGACCCCCAGACCTGCCGCCCTTCTAAGCGCTGAGTGGGACAGCGATAAGAGCCTGCGTAGACCCCCAGACCTGCCGTCCTTTTAAGGGCTGAGTGGGACAGCGGTAGGAGCCTGCGTAGACCCCCAGACCTGCCGTCCTTTTAAGGGTTGAGTGGGACAGCGGTAGGAGCCTGGGTAGACCCCCAGACCTGCCGTCCTTCTAAGGACTGAGTGGGAGAGCGGTCAGACACTGGGTAGACCCCCAGACCTGCCGTCCTTCTAAGGGCTGAGTGGGACAGCGGTAGGAGCCTGGGTAGACTCCCAGACCTGCCGTCCTTCTAAGGGCTGAGTGGGAGAGCGGTAGGAGCCTGGGTAGACTCCCAGACCTGCCGTCCTTCTAAGGACTGAGTGGGACAGCGGTAGGAGCCTCGGTAGAACCCCCAGACCTGCTGCCCTTCTAAGTGCTGAGTGTGTCAGTGGTAGGAGCCTGGGTAGACCCCCAGACCTGCCGTCCTTCTAAGGACTGAGTGGGAGAGCGGTCAGACACTGGGTAGACCCCCAGACCTGCCGCCCTTCTAGGGACTGAGTGGGAGAGCGGTAGGAGCCTGGGTAGACCCCCAGACCTGCCGCCCTTCTAAGGACTGAGTGGGAGAGCGGTCAGACACTGGGTAGACCCCCAGACCTGCCGTGGCTGGGCCGGGTCAGGACAGCCTCCCCCCCCCCCCCCCCCCCCCCCCGCCGGGGCCTCTAGCCGGAGGGCGGAGAGCCGTCCCGGCGTCAGGAGGAGGCTCGATAGCCCAGGGGCCGTACCTCCCCAAGCAGCGGGTGACAGGGGCCGTTAGCCCCTTTGGCGTTAGCGACCTTGTGTTGAGTCATTGTTCAATGCAAGTGTCGCCTCAAGTAGCGGCTCTCCCTCGCCGCTGGGCTCACGGCACTAATACGGCACTCGGCGGTCGTGTGTCGGACAGCAAATCCACGACATCTCCTGCCCGAGTGCCGTGACGTCTCAGCAGCGATCACGGCGACGGCAAGCGGCTTCACCAGGCGACAGACACATTGGCGGAGAAGTCGTCCTCCTGTTTGGGGTTGCTGCGGTTGTTGGGGTTGTTGTGGTTGTTGGGGTTGTTGTGGTTGTTGTTGTGGTTGTTGTTTTGATTGTTGTGGTTGCTGTGGTTGTTGTTTTGGTTGTTGTGGTTGTTGTTGTGGTTGTGTAGTAGCGTTCACGACTCTTGGACGCCGGAGTTGGAGGCACACGGGTTTATTTAACACAGCACGTTCGTGGCATACACACTAGAGGGGGTATCGGCCCCCTCACCCGACTATCTGAGGATACACGTCCTAGCTACTCCTAGCCTGCCTCCTAGTCCTCCACTAACGGGCTAGGGGAGGCTAGCTGGCCCGACACTAGGTAAGTCGGGCCCGGTACCCGGAGTCCCAGACCAGCTCTTACAAGAGCACTGGCTCTGGCTCTCGGGACCACGCCGCTGGCTCGGTCCTGTTAGGCCCTGATAAGGACGGCGAACCAGGGAGTCCAGGGCTCTATCTAAGACGTCTTCAGTCTTCACTGGTTAGCTTAACATTCTCCCCCTTAGCCCTCCGACACATCCCCTTTTATACCCAACCCCCTCGCTGAGGGTGGGGCCCCAGGGGATCATAACTCCGATTCAGCCCCCCAGGGTGCCTGACGCGGACGTCGTAGAGAGCACCTTCCCGTGCACATCATGTAGCCCCGCCCACTGTGTTGTTTGCCATAAGCTCCCATGCATAACGGGCTCTCTCTAACACCCCTACATCACCCCCCCCCCCCCCGCATAGCTTGCAGCCGTCCCGGCTGCCAAACGCACCCCCAGACCGTGCGTGTGCCTCACAATTTTTCAACAATAACAAGAACAACAACAAGAACAACAAGAACAACAGCAAGAAGAGAAATAACCCGACGCACCCCCCCGAATAAATACGAATTCCGTAAAAGCAGCCTATATACAATTTGCAGGGAACCCACCACACACACACACACATAGTGAACACATTATATGTACATCCAATGAGCAGGGAACACACCACTCACACAACACACAATGAACACAATATATGTACATATCTTCCGGCCTCACAATAGTCTAAATATTTTTGCACGCGTCCTTGCAGCGGGCCCATCACACGGGGTAACCCCGGGTGGCGGACCGTCGGGTGGTAACTGTCCGTCTCGGAGTGAGTCCTCATCCGATGCCGCGTGACCCTTGGCATCCCCAGGAGGGGTGATCGGGCGCGAGCCCGTCACTCTTGATGCACCTGGAGGTGGCACAGCCGGCAGACATTAGGCGAGCACAACGGAGAATTTTGCATGGCAAGCATCCCGTGCCTCTGTTAATTTTGCCAGATTAAATTTAACATGGTCAGCCAATTTTGTTTTACCCTGCAGCGCCGGGGATCTGCAGCTGGGCCCGAACAGGTGGTCAGGTTCGCGGCCGTACATGAGGAAGAAGGGGGGAAATCCCGTAGCTGCATGGGGGGCCATTCGGTATGCTGCCAAGACCCCTTGAATTTGCAGGTCCCAATCGGTCTGTGAGTCCGAAACCTGCTGTGACAACATCGACGTGATGGTTCGATGCAGACGCTCGACCATCCCGTCAGTTTGCGGGTGATACGGGGAGGTACAAATTTTTCTTCGTGCCCAGGAGCTCACAGACTTGTTGGAGTAGTTTGCCGGAAAAATTTGTTGCCCTGGTCGGTCAGCAGCCGCTCCGGAGCACCTTTGTCCAGGACGTATCCCTGACAAAGGCCTCCACAATGGCTGCTGCCGACTGGTTGGCAAGGGGCCAGGCCATAGGCCAGCGCGTAAAATACTCCACACCGGTCAACAAATATCTATTGCCCCTGGGGTGGCGGGGAATGGGCCCAAAATATCCAGCGCGACAAGCTCGTTTACTCTGGACACTTTGATCGATTGCAAAGGTGGGTTAGACTCCCGTGCTGGCGGTTTCCGTTGCGCACATCGAGGGCATGACCCCAACAAATCGCCGACATCCTCGTCATGCCTGGCCAAAAAAAAATCAAGTTGGAGCAAGGCGAGGGTCTTTTGGGTCCCCAGGTGGAGGAGGCGCTCATGAGCGGCCCACACCACCTTGCCCCGCAACCCAGAAGGGACCACCAGCCGGTGTCGATGGGATCTCCTGTCCCAATGCATCAGCAGGCCTTGGACCATTTCCCATGAGTCGGCATCACCCCTCCCCCGCCCAGCACCGCCGACGGCACGACGCAACGCGAGGAGGGAGGTATCCTCCATCTGGAGGCGCCCCCATTCAGTGACGGGCAACCCCAACAGGGAATCTCTTCCCTGTTGTGCTATCGAATTTGTAAGCAATGTTGCGTCGTCGGCGGCCGCCAAGACCGGAACAGATATGTCCCCCGGAGGCCTGCAACGTCCCGACCCCAGGAGGCATGCACATTCGGAGGTGGTTGGCATGCGCGACAGGGCGTCCGCATTGGTATGGCGAACGCCCTTACGGTAGGTGGTTTCAAAATCAAAGTCCTGGAGAATCTCCAACCATCGAGACAATTGTCCCGATGGTTGTTGAACTCGCAGGGCGTACTGTAGCGCCGCATGATCTGTGCGGACGGTGAAATGCCGACCGTACAGATATGGGCGATACTGTTGGATGAAGTAGACAATTGCCAACAGTTCCCGACGGGTGACACAATATCTTGCTCCGCTGGAGACAACACCCGACTACCGTACGCGACCACCCGTTCCACGCCGTCAACCACCTGGGAAAGCACGCCCCCAATACCCGTATTGCTCGCATCGGTGTCGAGCAAAAAGGGTTTTGAAAAAATCGGGGTAAACCAAGGGAGGAGCTTTAACCAGAGCGTCCCGAAGGGAGCGGAAAGCAGCCTCCTCCTCCTGTCCCCAATGGAACCGAACCCCTTTGGACGTCAACGTGTGTAGGGGTTTCGCAATTGTCGCAAAATCCGCGACAAACCGTCGGTAATATGACGCAAATCCAATGAAACTCCTGACCTCTCCACCGAGGTGGGAGTCGGCCAGGAGCTGACACACTGCGTTTTGGCGGGATCGGTAGCAATACCTGAGCGCCCCACGATGTGTCCCAAATACGCACAGATTCGCGTAACAGATGACATTTTTGGGGTTTAAATTCAAATTAGCAGCCCGCATTTTGAGAAAAACCACCCGCAACCTCTGGAGATGTTCGTCAAATGTTTTACTAAAGATGATAACGTCATCCAAATAATCAAGCACGAGTCCCATTGCAATCCAGCCAAACCAATTCCATCAATCGCTGGAAAGTTGCCAGCGCTGAGTGGAGTCCCATCGGCAACCGGTTGAATTGGAACAGGCCGTGCGGTGTACGGAATGCAGTTTTAGGCTTTGAATCATCGTCCAGAGGAAGCTGCCAGAATCCCGAAAGTAAATCCAACGTGGAGAAGAATCGCGCTCCCGCCAAGGCGTCAAGCGATTCGTCCATCCGTGGGAGCGGGTATGCGTCGGCAACCGAAATTTTGTTAAGGCGACGAAAATCGACGCAAAAACCGCAACGAACCGTCCTGTTTCTTAACTAGGACGATCGGCGCTCCCCAAGGGCTGGTGGAAGGAGAAATGATGTCGGCGGCTAACATGTCATCCACAGCCGATTTGACATGGTCCTTTTCGGCGGGACTTAACCGAAAAGGATTCTGGCGTATTGGCGCGCTGTCACCTGTATCAATATGGGGACGCAGCAGATGAGTGCAGCCCAAATCGTATTTGTTCCGACTGAAAACCGTCAGAAAATTCACACAGTAGTGTTTTAAGTTGTTGACGCTCTAAATTTGACAGGTCCGTCGATCCCGCACAAAGCGCCTCGAGCCACCCTTCATCGCTGTCCGAATGTGGTCGCGGCGTAGGGACAGCGCTTGCGTGGTTCGCGACGGGTTCCTCACAGGGCACCGGCGTTGCGTGAGCAAGCACGGTCCCCTGTGGGACACCACCGTCTGCGACCCCACATTGAGGACCGCGATGAAGGGATCCCCGTCCCCTCTAACGATGGTCTGTGCCAGAACTAAATGAGGTCCGCTAACCCCGGCCCTAGACGGCCCCAGCAGAACCCCCTAGGCCCCAATGCCCTTAGCGAAGGGCCGCCGAAGTTTTAGAGGTATCAACATTTGTGCCCCCGGCGGTACGCGCACCGTTCTATCTACGACGCCGGCACCATCGCGAACGCCGTCCGACTCGCAACGGGGGACGGCAGAAACGCCATGCGTCGGCCCGACGGAGCTCAATGCAGCCCTGGTCGATTAATATCCTAATCGGCATTTTGGCCAGGAAGTCCGTCCCCAGCAGGCACGGAACCGCCAGCGAGGAGGAGACAAAAATCGGCCCCAGACATTTAATATCACCGATACAAATTTGCGCTCGAATTTGTCCAATGATGCCAAGTGAGCCCCCGTTAGCAGCATAGAATGGCACGTTAACGGGCATCAAAGGACGGCTCTGGACAGGGAGAATATTGTAAATTATTCCGAAATGATGGTCGCCGATGACTCCCGTATCGCCAGGATGCGCACCTCAACCCCGTCAATGTGCCCCACAACGGCTGACTACCCCGACGATGTGGCTACAACGCGATGGGCCAACACGGACTACTGGCTGGGTTCGATATGAGGTCCCCACAGTGGTGCGTGTTGGTGCGATGGTGTGCAAAGTCGGCCCCCCGTTCGCTACGGTGTCGAGTGTGTGACGGGTGTGTGCGTGGCCCACAACATGAGGGGTGCCGCGACTCGCCGGGTTATGAATGATGGAGCTTGAGAAGAGGGCCGGCGTTCCGTCGAGGTGTCGTCCCGCGCTGCCGAGGAGAGCGGCACCCCGAGGCGACATGGCCCCGGAGTACCGCAGTTGTAAACAGCGCGGGAAGCGCTGGCGATGACGATGGACGGTCGAGGTGGCTCGATCCGTCCCGGTCCGCCCGTGCTCCCGCTCCCTGCTGCCGTTTGACGGTCGATGGCGCAGATCTCTTCCGCCGGGAGGGTGACTGCAGCCACGCAGCACGCCCCGTCGCCGCCTTGCTGGCCTTCCGTCGTTGCAGAGCAGGTTTGCGTGGAGGAGTCGTGCAGCTTGGAGGGAACACATTTTCTGCGTCGTCCTGTGCCACGATGACGATATCTAGTCGTCTGCCAGCAGGAGTATCTTCTCCGTACCATAGCGTCGACGCCTTCGTTGTCCATCCGTGGGAAGGCCGCCTTTGCCAGTGCCAGGAGACTTGTGCGGTATGCCAAGGGCGACTCCTTTGCCCCCCGCTGGCGATCGTAAAAGAGTTGCCTACAGTCCAACGGTGGCCCGTAGACTGCAGCCAGCAGATGCAGTGCCGTCTGCAGTGTGGAGCGCTTCTCCTTTGGCACCGATGTTAGGGTGGCGAGAGCGTCGCCGTCGAGCAGTGCCGGCAGCGCGCGGAGAGCCTCGTCATCCGTCCACCGCGCCATTTCCTGGTGAGCGAGGAAGCGCCGCTGGAAGCCGCCCCAGTCGCCGTCCTCGCCCACAAACTCTTTGAGTGGAGGTAGCCGCTGATGTAACGCAGCAGCCGCGGTGGAAGGTCGCTCTCCCTCGTCCCCCTCACCCGGCTCTGCTTCGCGCGCGAACGACCGATGGCATCGCCGGTCGCACCCGTGGTGACGCTCCGTCCGTTGGAGATGACGTGGCAGCTACTGTACGGCCGCCGTTGGACGCGAGGCTCAGGCCAGCCACCCTCAGCAGCAGCTGCGGCGATGGCGGGAATTTCAAAGTGGTGCTCCGTCGAAATGGCGGGAAGGCGCTGTGGTCGTCGGCTGTCGTCGCCCCGTAGCGGTCCAGCAGCCCCCAGCTTGTGTGATGTGGTCCAGCATGGTGGCAGCGGCGTACAGCAGCTCCGCCAGCTTCGCGTGCGCCTGCCTCAGCCCTCTGTCGACGGCTCCCCATCCTCCGGCTGCTGCGGTGTGGATGCATCCGGCCCGGCTGCTCGATGCCATCTTCAGCCGTCTCGGGCTCCCCGACTGCAGCGGCGTCCTCCGCCTCTGGTACCCTGACTCGAGTCGTCCGGCGCGTGTCCATGTTCGTAGTTGTTTCACTTCCGACACCAGATGTAGTAGCGTTCACGACTCTTGACGCCGGAGTTGGAGGCACACGGGTTTATTTAACACAGCACGTTCGTGGCATACAACACTAGAGGGGGTATCGGCCCCTTCACCCGACTATCTGAGGATACACGTCCTAGCTACTCCTAGCCTGCCTCCTAGTCCCCACTAACGGGAGCTAGGGGAGGCTAGCTGGCCCGACACTGGTAAGTCGGGCCCGGTACCGAGTCCCAGACCAGCTCTTACAAGAGCACCGGCTCTGGCTCTCGGGACCACGCCGCTGGCTCGGTCCTGTTCGGCCCTGATAAGGACGTGCGAACCAGGGGAGTCCAGGGCTCTATCTAAGACGTCTCAGTCTTCACTGGTTAGCTTAACATTCTCCCCCTTAGCCCTCCGACACATCCCCTTTATACCCAACCCCCTCGCTGAGGGGTGGGGCCCCGGGGATCATAACTCCGAGTCAGCCCCCCAGGTGCCTGCGCGGACGTCGTTAGAGAGCACCTCCCATGCACTCATGTAGCCTCCGCCCATGTGTTTGTTTGCCAGAAGCTCCCATGCATAACGGCTCTCTCTAACACCCCTACAGTTGTTTGATTGTTGCGGTTGTTGTTGCGGTGGTTGTTGTGGTTGTTATCCCGCTTGTCGGGGCGGGGGGTGTGTGTGCTCACCGCAGGCTCTGCTTCTGTGCGGAGTCCGGGTCCCGTGCCACAGCGTGGTGACGACGCTGCCCAGAGCGACGCCCTCGGACAGCCGCACCTGCTGCAGCCGCGGCTCAAACAGCGGAGCCTCGTTCTCATCCTCAACACTCACCTGGCGCCGCGGAGAGACACGGGGAGAGACACGTGGGGAGAGACACGGGGAGAGACACGTGGGGAGAGACACGGGGAGAGACACACGTGGAGAGACACACGGTGAGAGACACGTGGGGAGAGACACGGGGAGAGACACGGGGAGAGACACGGGGAGAGACACGGGGAGAGACACGTGGGGAGAGACACGGGGAGAGACACGTGGGGAGAGACACGGGAGAGATGCGGGGAGAGACGCGGGGGTGGCGGCTTTTCCGCGGGAATCTTTGTTCGTGGCGGGAGAATCCGAGCAGCTGTGAAGCTTTTGGGGGGCCGTGGGGGGGGGGGCGTGGGGGGGGCCGTGGGGGGGCCATGGGGGGGCCGTGGGGGGGGGGCCGTGGGGGGCCGTGGGGGGGGGCCGGGGGGGGGGTGCGTGGGGGTGACTCACCGTGACGGTGGCGGTACTCTGGGGAGGGGTCCACGCGGATTTCACGAGCGGCTCCTCGTTGTCCACGACGACGATGAGTTTGTACGACGACGCCATCTCAAAGTCTAAGGGCTGCGGCATACACACACGTACACACACGTACACACGTACACACACGTATACACACGTACACACACGTATACACACGTACACACGTACACACACGTACACACACACGTACACACGTACACATACACACACACACACGTACACACACACACGTACACACACACACACGTACACACACAACACAGACACACAGACACACACAGACACACACACGTACACACACCACACGTACACACACACACACGTACACACACCAACACAGACACACACAGACACACACACAGACACACACACGTACCCACACACACACACACACACACACGTACACACACACACGTACACACGTACACGCACACACACACGCACACACATGCACACACGTACACACACACACGCACACACGTACATACACACGTATACACACGTACACACACACACACACGTACACACAGGTACACACGTACACACACGTACACGTACACACGTACACACACACACGTACACACACACGTACACACACACGTACACACACGTACACACAAACACACGTACACACACGTACACACACGTACACACGTACACACACCACACGTACACACAGACACACACACACGTATACACACGTACACACACACGTACAAACACGTACACACACGTACACACGTACACACACACGTACACAGACACACACGTACACACACGTACACACGTACACGTACACACACACGTACACACACACACACGTATACACACACGTACACACACACACACGTATACACACACGTACACACACACGTACACAGACACGTACACACACGCACGCACACACACGTACACACACGTACACGTACACACACATACAGACACACACGTACCAACACACACACACACACGTACACACACACGTACACACACACGTACACACACGCACACACACACACGTACACACGTACATACACACGTACACACACGCACACACGCACACACACGTACACGCACACACGTACACACACACACACGTACACACACACACACGTAAACACGTACACACACACGTACACACATACACGCGTACACACAAACACGTACACACACGCGCACACACGCGCGCACACACACGGACACACACACGGACACACGAACATACAAAAGACAAAGATCCCCCGTATAGTTTAGCAGACTGTAGGGGCAAGGCCGGCGCTGTGGCACACGAGGGGGTGGGAAGCCAGCAGCACGCCCGGCCGCCTTTGTCTCCCCAGTGCTGGCGACGTTCTGACCCCGTGACCCCCCCCCACCCCCCACCCCCCACTGGACGTCTGTGCAAAAAATACCTCCTCCTCCCTCTACTCCCCCCTCCCCTCCCTCCCTTTCCTCACTCCAACCCCTCCTTCCACCCCCCTCCCTCCCTCCCTCCCTCCTTTCACCCCCTCCCTCCCCTCCCTCCCCTCCTCCCCTCCCTCCCCTCCATCCTCCCCCCCTCCCCTACCTCCCTTTCCTCACTCCAACCCCTCCTTCCACCCCCCCCTCCTCCCCTCCCCCCTCCCCTCCCCCCCTCCCCCCCTCCCCCCTCCCTCCCCTCCCCCCCTCCCCCCCTCCCTCCCTCCCCTCTCCTCCCCTCCTCCCCTCCCTCCTCCCCCCTCCCCTACCTCCCTTTCCTCACTCCAACCCCTCCTTCCACCCCCCCTCCCTCCCTCCCCTCCCTCCCTCCCTCCCCCCTCCCCCCCCCCCCCCTCTCCCTCCCCTCTCCTCCCCTCCTCCCCTCCCTCCCCCCTCCCCTCCCTCCCCTCCCTCCCCTCCCTCCCAAGCGTTACCTTGACAACGACGATCCTGCCATCGTTGGTAGCGGGGTCGGTCTCCACGGCGAACAGGTCCTGGGGGTCTCCCGCCCCCACGCCGCCCCCCCCCCGCCCCCCCCCCGCGGAGTGAGTAGCGGACTCGCCACGCCGCCGTGCCGACCTCGTCCGCGTCGATCACCGAGAGAAGCGCCATCGTCACCGGCACCCCCACGGCGTTCTCACGCACCGTGCCCGTCCACTGGGGCGGGTGGCGGCGGTGGTGACGAGGGAGGGGGGCGGGGGGCGGGACATCGTTGTTGTTGTTGTATACAGACTATGTGCAGTGTTGAGTCTATGGGCAGTGTTGAGTCTATGGGGCAGTGTTGAGTCTATGGTGCAGTGTTGAGTCTATGGTGCAGTGTTGATTCTATGGGGCAGTGTTGAGTCTATGGTGCAGTGTTGAGTCTATGGTGCAGTGTTGAGTCTATGGGGCAGTGTTGAGTCTATGGTGCAGTGTTGAATCTATGGTGCAGTGCTGAGTCTATGGGGCAGTGTTGAGTCTATGGGGCAGTGTTGAGTCTATGGTGCAGTGTTGAGTCTATGGTGCAGTGTTGAGTCTATGGTGCAGTGTTGAGTCTATGGTGCAGTGTTGAGTCTATGGTGCAGTGTTGAGTCTATGGTGCAGTGTTGAGTCTATGGTGCAGTGCTGAGTCTATGCGGCAGTGTTGAGTCTATGGGGCAGTGTTGAGTCTATGGGGCAGTGTTGAGTCTATGGTGCAGTGTTGAGTCTATGGTGCAGTGTTGAGGTTGGGTGGCGGTGTGCGTGTGGGTGGTGTGTGTGGTGGTGGTGGCGGCGTGCCGTACGGTTCTGCTCGTGAACTCGGGGGCGTGGTCATTGATGTCGGTGATGGTGATGATGGCGGTGGCCGTGGTTGAGAGACTGATTCTGGCGTCTCCCTCCATGTCCGAAGCCATCACCACCAGCGAGAAGCGCGCCACTCTCTACACACAGCGGCACACACACACACAGACACACGCACAGACACACACACAGACACACACAGACACACACAGACACACGCACAGACACACAACACACACATAGACATACAACACACAGAGACACACACAGACACACATAGACACCAATAGAGACATCAACACAGACACACATAGACACACAGACACACACACAGACACACACACATCAACACAGACACACACACACACAGACACACACACAGACACACATAGACACCAATAGAGACATCAACACAGACACACATAGACACCAATAGAGACACCAACACAGACACACACAGACACACACACAGACACACACACAGACACACAGAGAGACACACACAGACACAAACACAGACATCAACACAGACACACATAGACACACATAGAGACACCAACACAGACACACACACACAGAGACACCAACACAGACACACACATCAACACAGACACACATAGACACACATAGACACAAATAGACACACCAACACAGACACACATAGACACCAATAGAGACACCAACACAGACACACAGACACAGACACACACAGACACAGACACACACAGACACAGACACACACAGACACACACACACAGACACAGACACACACACAGACACACAGACACACACACAGACACACACACAGACACTCACACACACAAACACACACTCACACACTCACTCACACACTCACACAAACACTCACACACTCACTCACACACTCACACAAACACACAGACACTCATTCACACACTCACACAGACACTCACTCACACTGACACTCACTCACAGAGACATTCACACACTCACACACACAGACACACACTCACACAGACACACACACACACAGACACACACAGACACACACACGTGACACCCACCTCTCGGTCCAGCCCGACCACAGTGCGGGTGGTGATGATGCCCGTGCGACGGTCGATGTGGAACAGGCTGTGCTGTGCGGTCCCCATGGGGGGGACTGCCCCACGATGTCGTAGCGGAGAGCTCCGTGGGGCGTCAAGGGGTCGTCCAGGTCACTCGCCTCCACCCTCATCACGAAGGTGCCTGACACGGCCACAGGGGGAGGTGGGAGAGGGAGGGGATGGAGTGAGTGAGTGTGTGTGTGATTGAGTGTGTGAGTGTGTGTATAAGGGAGTGAGTGAGTGTGTGTGATGGGGCAGTAGTGGAGAGAGTGGAGAGTTTCCCATACCTGGGCAGTGTGCTTATGACCGGCTCCAGTTTAACAGCAGAGGTCTCACTCCGAATCAGTCGAGCGGCAATATCTTTTCATCGGTTGCGTAACGCTGTGTGGAAGCTACCTTGTCTGTCGCTCCGCACGAAGCTTCGGGTCTTCTCGGCCACGGTCATTCCCTCCCTTCTCTACGTTTGCGAAACGTGGACACCCCCTAATGGAGAATCTTCGTCGGTTGGAAACATTTAGGCTGGCCTGCCTACGATCCATCCTGGGATTAACCAGGTTGGATTGTGTGAGGAGCTCACAAATCCTTGAAAGATCTGGGCAAAGTCCCATCGGTGAGCTCCTCCGGCAGGCAAGGCTGCGTTGGCTGGGTCATGTAGCCCGCATGCCCAGCCACCGCATGCCTAAACAGCTTTTGTTCGGCCGGATCGAGGGGGCTAAACGGGCGCGGCACGGGCTAGAGAAGAGATGGAGTGATGTGGTACAGGAGGACGTGGAGCTGAGTGGACTTGCCGATGACTGGTACCAACGGTATCAAGATCGGCCTCTGTGGAGGAGGCTCGTGAAGGACGCTACTGGGCAGTTGGAGGCAGTCGCCCTCCAACAACGGAGGGCGGAGGAGCGACGCTCACAACAATGAGCGGAGCCGGGTGGCTAAAGCACAGCAAGTTGGCACAGTAGGGGGCACAGGTGGTGCATGAGCCAGTCATCTCGGTCATCTCAGTCAGTCGACCCGTGGCACCTGGGTCTGCCCCGTGACCTCCTGCCAGCGGGCGTTCGACACTTCACATGGCCTCAAGGTGCACATGACCTGGCACAAGCGTCGTGGTGACGTCACCGCCACTTAGTGGCGAATGGCGGTTGTTGTTGAGTGAGTGTATGAGTGAGTGTGTGAGCGAGTGAGTGTATGAGTGTGTGAGTGCGTGAGTGTGTGAGTGAGTGAGTGAGTGTGTGAGTGAGTGTGTATGAGTGAGTGTGTGAGTGAGTGTGTGAGTGAGTGTATAAGGGAGTGAGTGAGTGAGTGTGTGAGTGAGTGTGTATGAGTGAGTGTGTGAGTGTGTGAGTGAGTGTATAAGGGAGTGAGTGTATGAATGTGTGAGTGTGTGAGTGTATAAGGGAGTGAGTGTATGAATGTGTGAGTGTGTGAGTGTATAAGGGAGTGAGTGTATGAGTGTGTGAGTATGTGAGTGAGTGTGTAAGTGTATG
This sequence comes from Lethenteron reissneri, assembly GCF_015708825.2. Classification (NCBI taxonomy): domain Eukaryota; kingdom Metazoa; phylum Chordata; class Hyperoartia; order Petromyzontiformes; family Petromyzontidae; genus Lethenteron; species Lethenteron reissneri. The sequence continues at coordinate 22,421 of NW_026892180.1, forward strand.
AGTGAGTGAATGAGTGTATGAGTGAGTGAGTGAATGAGTGAGTGAATGAGTGTATGAGTGTGTGAGTGAATGAGTGTGTAAGTGACATTCTTCCACTCCGGTGGTGAGTGTACACCCAGCACCTCATTCAAACCCTTAATGGCCTGGTCTTAGCTAGCTGATAAAAGTTGCAAGCGAGAATTTTATCATCGCTTGCGGCTGGGGTTGGCATCATCCCTGACTCCTCCTGATATCGAGGGGAAATGGGCGAAGTTTAGGACTGTGGCTCATGCAGCTGCAATGGCTGCTTTAGGTACACGTTCCAGACCTCCCGAGAGACCCTGGCTGACAGAGGAGGTGTTCAAGCTGGCTGAGAAAAAGGCGACAGGCCCGCTCTCATCGGCTACAGCATCCCACGTCGGAGAATGAGGAGGCTTACCGCAGCCTTCACTCGGAGGTTCGGAGAGCCGTGAGGTGCTGCAAGGATGGGTGGTGGTCGCGGGTTGCTGAGGAGATGGAGTCTGCCTCAATGGCCCGTGATCACAAATCGCTCGTTAATTCCATCAAAAAAGTAATCTGCAGCGCCACACCTATTACCATCATTAAGAGAAAGAATGGTGATCCAATCTCCGTCCCCCAGGAACAGGTTGGCAGATTTGTTGAGCATTTCTGAGGTCCTGGGGGAGGGCAAATCCCTCAGCCTAGAAAAAACGTGGGACAAAGTGGGGATGACCCTGCTGAGGCTGCGGTGCCTCAAATATTGGAAGAAGTCACCCCCCCTTTGAGTGGCTAGCTGAGTTGAGATCTGTTGAGGAAGTACTGAAGGCGATCCGGAGTCTGAGACCAGGAAAGGCACCTGGCAGAGATGATCTCCCAAGTGAAATATTGAGGGAGGGTGGCCTTTGTGCACAGACTGCCCTACATGACATCATAACAACAGTCTGGACCACTGGACGGGTTCCGCAGGATTGGAAGGATGCCCTGGTGGTCCCCCTCTTTAAGAAGGGGGACCGCACAGACTGTAACAACTACAGGGGCATCTCACTCCTCAGTGTACCGTGAAAGGTCCTGGCAAGGATTATTCAACATCGCCTTGCTAGGCACACTGAGGAGAGGCGTGCGGAGCCCCAATGCGGTTTCAGGAAAGGGTGGTCCTGCACAGATGCCATATTTTCTGTCGCCTGCTACAGCAGAGTTGTGGAGTTCCAACAAGACCTACATCTCTGCTTTATTGACCTGGTCAAGGCTTATGATACCATCAGTAGGCCTGGGCTCTGGGTTGTTCTTCGTGCTTTCGGAGTGCCTGACCCTCTGTTCACAATCATTAAGGACCTTCATGATGGTGAGCGGGCCCGGGTAAAACTACGTGGGGGAGTCGGAGCCATTCCCTCTATCATCATCCTCGCCATCGTCGTCATCGTCATCATCGTCATCACCATCATCATCATCGCCATCATCATCATCGCCATTATCATCGTCATCATCATCACCATCGTCATCATGATCATCATCGTCATCGTCATCATCATCGTCATCATCATCATCATCGTCATCATCATCATCATCGTCATCATCGTCATCATCATCATCATCGTCGTCATCATCATCATCGTCATCATCGTCATCATCATCACCATCGTCACCGTCATCATCACCATCATCATCACCATCATCACCATCGTCACCATCATCACCATCGTCACCATCATCATCGTCACCATCATCATCGTCACCTCGTGGCGATCCTTCCGTGAGGCTGCCGTGGAAGACGTCTCTGGTGAACTTGGGGCGGTTGTCGTTGACGTCGATGACGTCAATGACGATGTCAACGGGATCCTCCACAAAACCTCCAGTCGGGTCGACGGCGAAGCAGCGCAGCTGCAGTCACAACAACAACAGCAGCAGCAGAGTGCAGCTGTGTAGAGTGTAGTGTATAGTGTAGTGTATAGTAGTGTAGTGTATAGTAGTGTGTATAGTAGTGTAGTGTATAGTAGTGTAGTGTATAGTAGTGTAGTGTATAGTGTAGTGTATAGTAGTGTAGTGTATAGTAGTGTAGTGTATAGTGTAGTGTATAGTGTAGTGTATAGTGTAGTATATAGTGTGTATATAGTGTATAGTGTAGTGTATAGTGTAGTATATATTGTGTAGTATATAGTGTATAGTGTCGTGTAGTGTAGTGTATAGTGTTGTATAGTGTAGTGTATAGTGTAGTATATATTGTGTAGTATATAGTGTATAGTCGTGTAGTGTGCTCCGTACGCGATACTGAGCGATCACCTCGCGGTCCAGGCTCGCGGTGACTGACACTCTCCCCGTGGCGGCGTCGACGACGAACAGCCCCGTGGGTTGTCGGTCAGCGCCCTCCCCCGCCAAGGCGTAGCGCACGTCCACGCCCACAGCGTTGGACTTCACCTGCCGTGGGGGGCATTGGCGGAGTGGGGGGCCGTGACGGAGTGGGGGGCGGTTGGCGGAGTGGGGGGCTCCTACGCCGGACTAGTCTCGGCACTCTCACGCCCGGCTCACCCTCGGTCATCCGCGTTGTGTGAGTGAGTGTGTGTGTGTGAGTGAGTGTGTGAGTGAGTGTGTGTGAGTGTGTGTGTGAGTGAGTGTGTGATTGTGTGTGTGAGTGTGTGTGAGTGTGTGAGTGTGTGTGAGTGTGTGAGTGTGTGTGAGTGTGTGAGTGAGTGTGTGTGAGTGTGTGAGTGAGTGTGTGAGTGTATGAGTGAGTGAGTGTATGAGTGAGTGTGTGTATGAGTGAGTGAGTGTATGAGTGAGTGTGTGTATGAGTGTGTGAGTGCGTGTGAGTGTGTGTGAGTGTATGAGTGTGTGAGTGTATGAGTGTGTGTATGAGTGAATGAGTGTGTGTGAGTGAGTGTGAGTGAGTGTGTGAGTGAATGAGTGAGTGTGTGACATCACGGCCGTCCGCGTCCCGTGTGTTTGTTGAACTATCCCTGGACTCTGCACCGCCGCTGGGCGTGTTTGTGTCACCCCCCGTGGCTGATAGAAAAGAGCTTCCCGGCTCTACGGATTCCTCCCCCTCCTCCACCTCCTCCTCTTCCTCGTCTGTCTGATCCAGCTCCACCACCTCCACCTTCTACACGGGGCCTAACCCTAGGCAGGGGCTAGTTTAGGCCTAATTTAGGGTTAGTTTAGGGCTGGTTTACGCCTAGTTTAGGCCTAATTTAGGCCTAGTTTAAGGCTAGTTTAGGGTTAGTTTAGGCCTAGTTTAGGGTTAGGTTAGGCCTAGTTTAGGGTTATTTTAGGGTTAGTTTAGGCCTAGTTTAGGGCTAGTTTAGGCCTAGTTTAGGGTTAGTTTAGGGCTAGTTTAGGCCTAGTTTAGGGTTAGTTTAGGCCTAGTTTAGGGCTAGTTTAGGCCTAGTTTAGGGTTAGTTTAGGGCTAGTTTAGGCATAGTTTAGGCCTAGTTTAGGGTTAGTTTAGGGTTAGTTTAGGCCTAGTTTAGGCCTAGTTTAGGGTTAGTTCTGGCCTAGTTTAGGGCTAGTTTAGGCCTAGTTTAGGGTTAGTTTAGGGCTAGTTTAGGCCTAGTTTAGGCCTAGTTTAGGGTTAGTTTAGGGCAAGTCTAGGTCTAGTCTAGGGCTAGTTTAGGGTTAGTTTAGGCCTAGTTTAAGGCTAGTCTAGGGCTAGTCTAGGATGAGGCTAGACGACAGCGAGAATGGGAGCGCTCTGCGCACAGCGCCGCACCTGCAGCAGCAGCTTGGGGAAGGGGCCACGCTGGTTCTCGGGCACGGACACGGGGGGGTTGACCCACGTCCGTCTCCAGCGGCGCTGACGCGCACCACCACGCCCTGCCTGCCGGAACCTCACCACCACCTCCACCACCTTCTCCACCTCCTCCACCTCCGCGCGTCTCTCCCCACGCTCTCTCTGTGCGGGGTGCGGTGAAGGTGACATCGAAACGTCATCGTGAGCGAGGCCACCTCACGTGTGTGTGTACGTGTGTGTGTGTGTACGTGTGTGTGTGTACGTGTGTGTGTACGTGTGTGTGCGTGTGTGTGCGTGTACATGTGTGTGTGTACGTGTGTGTGTGTACGTGTGTGTGTGTACGTGTGTGTGTACGTGTGTGTGCGTGTGTGTGCGTGTACATGTGTGTGTGTACGTTTGTGTGTGTGTACGAGTGTGTGTGTGTACGGGTGTGTGTACGTGCGTGTGTGTGTACGTGCGTGTGTGTACGTGTATGTGTGTGTACGTGTGTGTGTACGTGTGTGTACGAGTGTGTGTGTGTACGTGCGTGTGTGTGTACGTGTGTTTTGTGTACGTGTGTGTGTGTACGTGTGTGTACGTGTGTGTGTGTATGTGCGTGTGTGTGTACAAGTATGTGTGTGTACGTGCGTGTGTGCGTGTGTGTATGAGCGTGTGTGTGTACGTGCGTTGTGTGTACGTGTGTGTGTACGTGTTTTTGTGTACGAGTGTGTGTGTGCGTGTGTGTACGTGTGCCATGCTAATCAGAAGTATGGTGAGTCTATGGGTCTCTGTGAGGTGAGTCTATGGGTCTCTCTGTGGTGAGTCTGTGAGTCTCTGTGTGGTGAGTCTGTGGGTCTCTGTGTGGTGAGTCTGTGGGTCTCTGTGTGGCGAGTCTGTGGGTCTCTGTGTGGTGAGTATATGGGTCTCTGTGTGGTGAGTCTGTGGGTCTCTGTGTGGTGAGTCTGTGGGTCTCTGTGTGGTGAGTCTATGGGTCTCTGTGTGGTGAGTCTGTGGGTCTCTGTGTGGTGAGTCTGTGGGTCTCTGTGTGGTGAGTCTATGGGTCTCTGTGTGGTGAGTCTGTGGGTCTCTGTGTGGTGAGTCTGTGAGTATCTGTGTGACGAGTCTGTGGGTCTCTGTGTGGTGAGTCTATGGGTCTCTGTGTGATGAGTCTGTGGGTCTCTGTGTGATGAGTCTGTGGGTCTCTGTGTGGTGAGTCTGTGGGTCTCTGTGTGATGGTCTGTGGGTCTCTGTGTGGTGAGTCTATGGGTCTCTGTGTGAGGAGTCTGTGGGTCTCTGTGTGGTGAGTCTGTGGGTCTCTGTGTGATGAGTCTGTGGGTCTCTGTGTGATGAGTCTATGGGTCTCTGTGTGGTGAGTCTGTGGGTCTCTGTGTGGTGAGTCTGTGGGTCTCTGTGTGGTGAGTCTGTGGGTCTCTGTGTGATGAGTCTATGGGTCTCTGTGTGATGAGTCTGTGGGTCTCTGTGAGGTGAGTCTGTGGGTCTCTGTGTGGTTGAGGGGGGGGGTGGTTGAGGGGGGGGCGGGGTGTGAATGAGGGGGGGGCGGGGGGTGGTGAGGGGGGGGGGCAGGGGGGGGGTAGGGGGGGGGCGGGGGGTGTTGAGGGTGGGGGGGGGGGCAGGGGGGGGGGGGGGGGGGGGGGGGGGGGGGGGGTGGTGGTTGAGGGGGGGGGGCAGGGGGGTGGTTGAGGGGGGGGGCGGGGGG
>NW_026892180.1:28316-39859 GCF_015708825.2 Lethenteron reissneri
CCCCCCAGGGTGCCTGACGCGGACGTCGTAGAGAGCACCTTCCCATGCACTCATGTAGCCCCGCCCACTGTGTTTGTTTGCCATAAGCTCCCATGCATAACGGGCTCTCTCTAACACCCCTACAGTTGTTTGATTGTTGCGGTTGTTGTTGCGGTTGTTGTTGTGGTTGTTATCCGCTTGGCGGGGCGGGGGTGTGTGTGCTCACCGCAGGCTCTGCTTCTGTGCGGAGTCCGGGTCCCGTGCCACCAGCGTGGTGACGACGCTGCCCAGAGCGACGCCCTCGGACAGCCGCACCTGCTGCAGCCGCGGCTCAAACAGCGGAGCCTCGTTCTCATCCTCAACACTCACCTGGCGCCGCGGAGAGACACGGGAGAGACACGTGGGGAGAGACACGGGGAGAGACACGTGGGGAGAGACACGGGGAGAGACACACGTGGAGAGACACACGGTGAGAGACACGCGGGGAGAGACGGGGAGACACGGGGAGAGACACGCGGGGAAAGACAGAGAGACACGGGGAGAGACACGTGGGAGAGACACGGGGAGAGACACGTGGGAGAGACACGGGAGAGATGCGGGGAGAGACGCGGGGGTGGCGGCTTTTCCGCGGGAATCTTTGTTCGTGGCGGGAGAATCCGAGCAGCTGTGAAGCTTTTGGGGGGCCGTGGGGGGGGGGGCGTGGGGGGGGCCGTGGGGGGGCCATGGGGGGGCCGTGGGGGGGGGCCGTGGGGGGCCGTGGGGGGGGCCGTGGGGGGGGGGTGCGTGGGGGTGACTCACCGTGACGGTGGCGGTACTCTGGGGAGGGGTCCACGCGGATTTCACGAGCGGCTCCTCGTTGTCCACGACGACGATGAGTTTGTACGACGACGCCATCTCAAAGTCTAAGGGCTGCGGCGTACACACACGTACACACACGTACACACGTACACACACGTATACACACGTACACACGTACACACACGTACACACACACGTACACACGTACACACATACACACACACACACACGTACACACACACACACGTACACACACACACACGTACACACACCAACACAGACACACACAGACACACACACAGACACACACGTACACACACACACGCACACACACACACACGTACACACACACACGTACACACGTACACGCACACACACACGCACACACATGCACACACGTACACACACACACGCACACGTACATACACACGTATACACACGTACACACACACACACACGTACACACAGGTACACACGTACACACACGTACACGTACACACGTACACACACACACGTACACACACACGTACACACACGTACACACACGTACACACAAACACGACACACGTACACACGTACACCACACACACACGTACACACAGACACACACACACGTATACACACGTACACACACGTACAAACACGTACACACACGTACACACGTACACACACACGTACACAGACACACACGTACACACGTACACACGTACAGTACACACACACGTACACACACACACACACGTATACACACACGTACACACACACACACGTATACACACGACACACACGTACACAGACACGTACACACACGCACACACACGTACACACACGTACACGTACACACACACATACAGACACACACGTACCACACACACACACACACCACACACGTACACACACACGTACACACACGCACACACACACGTACACACGTACATACACACGTACACACACACGCACACACACACGTACACGCACACACGTACACACACACACACGTACACACACACACGTAAACACGTACACACACGTACACACATACACCGTACACACAAACACGTACACACGCGCACACACGCGCGCACACACACGGACACACACACGGACACACGAACATACAAAAGACAAAGATCCCCGTATAGCTTTAGCAGACTGTAGGGGCAAGGCCGGCGCTGTGGCACACGAGGGGGTGGGAAGCCAGCAGCACGCCCGGCCGCCTTTGTCTCCCCAGTGCTGGCGACGTTCTGACCCCGTGACCCCCCCCCCCCCCCACCCCCCACTGGACGTCTGTGCAAAAAATACCTCCTCCTCCTCTCCCCTCCCCCTCCCCTCCCTCTTTCCTCACTCCAACCCCCTCCCCCCCCCCCTCCCTCCCTCCCTCCTTTCACCCCCTCCCTCCCCTCTCCTCCCCTCCTCCCCTCCCTCCCCTCCATCCTCCCCCCCTCCCCTACCTCCCTTTCCTCACTCCAACCCCTCCTTCCACCCCCCCCTCCCCCTCCCTCCCTCCCCCCCCCCTCCCCCCCTCCCCCCCTCCCTCCCCTCCCCCCTCCCCCCCTCCCTCCCTCCCCTCTCCTCCCCTCCTCCCCTCCTCCTCCCCCCTCCCCTACCTCCCTTCCTCACTCCAACCCCTCCTTCCCCCCTCTCCCCTCCCTCCCTCCCTCCCTCCCCCCTCCCCCCTCCCTCCCTCCCCCTCCTCCCCTCCCTCCCTCCCCCCTCCCTCCCTCCCCTCCCTCCCCTCCCTCCCAAGCGTTACCTTGACAACGACGATCCTGCCATCGTTGGTAGCGGGGTCGGTCTCCACGGCGAACAGGTCCTGGGGGTCTCCCGCCCCCCACGCCGCCCCCCCCGCCCCCCCCCGCGGAGTGAGTAGCGGACTCGCCACGCCGCCGTGCCGACCTCGTCCGCGTCGATCACCGAGAGAAGCGCCATCGTCACCGGCACCCCCACGGCGTTCTCACGCACCGTGCCCGTCCACTGGGGCGGTGGCGGCGGTGGTGACGAGGGAGGGGGGCGGGGGGCGGGACATCGTTGTTGTTGTTGTATACAGACTATGTGCAGTGTTGAGTCTATGGGCAGTGTTGAGTCTATGGGGCAGTGTTGAGTCTATGGTGCAGTGTTGAGTCTATGGTGCAGTGTTGATTCTATGGGGCAGTGTTGAGTCTATGGTGCAGTGTTGAGTCTATGGTGCAGTGTTGAGTCTATGGGGCAGTGTTGAGTCTATGGTGCAGTGTTGAATCTATGGTGCAGTGCTGAGTCTATGGGGCAGTGTTGAGTCTATGGGGCAGTGTTGAGTCTATGGTGCAGTGTTGAGTCTATGGTGCAGTGTTGAGTCTATGGTGCAGTGTTGAGTCTATGGTGCAGTGTTGAGTCTATGGTGCAGTGTTGAGTCTATGGTGCAGTGTTGAGTCTATGGTGCAGTGCTGAGTCTATGCGGCAGTGTTGAGTCTATGGGGCAGTGTTGAGTCTATGGGGCAGTGTTGAGTCTATGGTGCAGTGTTGAGTCTATGGTGCAGTGTTGAGGTTGGGTGGCGGTGTGCGTGTGGGTGGTGTGTGGTGGTGGTGGTGGCGGCGTGCCGTACGGTTCTGCTCGTGAACTCGGGGGCGTGGTCATTGATGTCGGTGATGGTGATGATGGCGGTGGCCGTGGTTGAGAGACTGATTCTGGCGTCTCCCTCCATGTCCGAAGCCATCACCACCAGCGAGAAGCGCGCCACTCTCTACACACAGCGGCACACACACACAGACACACGCACAGACACACACACAGACACACACAGACACACCACACAGACACACGACAGACACACAACACACACCTAGACATACAACACACAGAGACACACACAGACACACACAGACACAAACACACACATCAACACAGGACACACACAGACACACAGACACACACACAGACACACACACATCAACACAGACACACACACACACCAATAGAGACACCAACACAGACACACATAGACACCAATAGAGACATCAACACAGACACACATAGACACACAGACACACACAACAGACACACACACAGACACACACACACAGACACACACACACAGACACACAGAGAGGACACACACACAGACACAAACACACACATCAACACAGACACACACACAGACACACACACAGACACACACACAGACACACCACACACAGACACACCAACACAGACACACACATCAACACAGACACACATAGACACACAGACACACACACACAGACACACCAACACAGACACTCACACACACAGACACACCAACACAGACACACAGACACAGACACACACAGACACAGACACACACAGACACAGACACACACAGACACACACACACACAGACACAGACACACACACAGACACACAGACACACACACAGACACACACACAGACACTCACACACACACAAACACACACTCACACACTCACTCACACACTCACACAAACACTCACACACTCACTCACACAACTCACACAAACACACAGACACTCATTCACACACTCACACAGACACTCACTCACACTGACACTCACTCACAGAGACATTCACACACTCACACACACAGACACACACTCACACAGACACACACACACACACAGACACACACACAGACACACACACGTGACACCCACCTCTCGGTCCAGCCCGACCACAGTGCGGGTGGGTGATGATGCCCGTGCGACAGTCGATGTGGAACAGGCTGTGCTGTGCGGTCCCCATGGGGGGGGACTGCCCCACGATGTCGTAGCGGAGAGCTCCGTGGGCGTCAAGGGGTCGTCCAGGTCACTCGCCTCCACCTCATCACGAAGGTGCCTGACACGGCCACAGGGGGAGGTGGGAGAGGGAGGGGATGGAGTGAGTGAGTGTGTGTGTGATTGAGTGTGTGAGTGTGTGTATAAGGGAGTGAGTGAGTGTGTGTGTGATGGGGCAGTAGTGGAGAGAGTGGAGAGTTTTCCCATACCTGGGCAGTGTGCTTATGACCGGCTCCAGTTTAACAGCAGAGGTCTCACTCCGAATCAGTCGAGCGGCAATATCTTTTCATCGGTTGCGTAACGCTGTGTGGAAGCTACCTTGTCTGTCGCTCCGCACGAAGCTTCGGGTCTTCTCGGCCACGGTCATTCCCTCCTTCTCTACGTTTGCGAAAACGTGGACACCCCCTAATGGAGATCTTCGTCGGTTGGAAACATTTAGGCTGGCCTGCCTACGATCCATCCTGGGATTAACCAGGTGGATTGTGTGAGGAGCTCACAAATCCTTGAAAGATCTGGGCAAAGTCCCATCGGTGAGCTCCTCCGGCAGGCAAGGCTGCGTTGGCTGGGTCATGTAGCCCGCATGCCCAGCCACCGCATGCCTAAACAGCTTTTGTTCGGCCGGATCGAGGGGGCTAAACGGGCGCGGCACGGGCTAGAGAAGAGATGGAGTGATGTGGTACAGGAGGACGTGGAGCTGAGTGGACTTGCCGATGACTGGTACCAACGGTATCAAGATCGGCCTCTGTGGAGGAGGCTCGTGAAGGACGCTACTGGGCAGTTGGAGGCAGTCGCCCTCCAACAACGGAGGGCGGAGGAGCGACGCTCACAACAATGAGCGGAGCACCGGGTGGCTAAAGCACAGCAAGTTGGCACAGTAGGGGGCACAGGTGGTGCATGAGCCAGTCATCTCGGTCATCTCAGTCAGTCGACCCGTGGCACCTGGGTCTGCCCCGTGACCTCCTGCCAGCGGGCGTTCGACACTTCACATGGCCTCAAGGTGCACATGACCTGGCACAAGCGTCGTGGTGACGTCACCGCCACTTAGTGGCGAATGGCGGTTGTTGTTGAGTGAGTGTATGAGTGAGTGTGTGAGCGAGTGAGTGTATGAGTGTGTGAGTGCGTGGAGTGTGTGAGTGAGTGAGTGAGTGTGTGAGTGGAGTGTGTATGAGTGAGTGTGTGAGTGAGTGTGTGAGTGAGTGTATAAGGGAGGTGAGTGAGTTAGTGTGTGAGTGAGTGTGTATGAGTGAGTGTGTGAGTGTGTGAGTGAGTGTATAAGGGAGTGAGTGTATGAATGTGTGAGGTGGTGTGAGTGTATAAGGGGAGTGAGTGTATGAATGTGTGAGTGTGGTGAGTGTATAAGGGAGTGAGTGTATGAGTGTGTGGAGTATGTGAGTGAGTGTGTAAGTGTATGAGTGAGTGAATGAGTGTATGAGTGAGTGAGTGAAATGAGTGAGTGAATGAGTGTATGAGTGTGTGAGGTGAATGAGTGTGTAAGTGACATTCTTCCACTCCGGTGGTGAGTGTACACCCAGCACCTCATTCAAACCCTTAATGGCCTGGTCTTAGCTAGCTGATAAAAGTTGCAAGCGAGAATTTTATCATCGCTTGCGGCTGGGGTTGGCATCATCCCTGACTCCTCCTGATATCGAGGGGAAATGGGCGAAGTTTAGGACTGTGGCTCATGCAGCTGCAATGGCTGCTTTAGGTACACGTTCCAGACCTCCCGAGAGACCCTGGCTGACAGAGGAGGTGTTCAAGCTGGCTGAGAAAAAGGCGACAGGCCCGCTCTCATCGGCTACCAGCATCCCACGTCGGAGAATGAGGAGGCTTACCGCAGCCTTCACTCGGAGGTTCGGAGAGCGTGAGGTGCTGCAAGGATGGGTGGTGGTCGCGGGTTGCTGAGGAGATGGAGTCTGCCTCAATGGCCCGTGATCACAAATCGCTCGTTAATTCCATCAAAAAAGTAATCTGCAGCGCCACACCTATTACCATCATTAAGAGAAAGAATGGTGATCCAATCTCCGTCCCCCAGGAACAGGTTGGCAGATTTGTTGAGCATTTCTGAGGTCCTGGGGGAGGGCAAATCCCTCAGCCTAGAAAAAACGTGGGACAAAGTGGGGATGACCCTGCTGAGGCTGCGGTGCCTCAAATATTGGAAGAAGTCACCCCCCCTTTGAGTGGCTAGCTGAGTTGAGATCTGTTGAGGAAGTACTGAAGGCAATCCGGAGTCTGAGACCAGGAAAGGCACCTGGCAGAGATGATCTCCCAAGTGAAATATTGAGGGAGGGTGGCCTTTGTGCACAGACTGCCCTACATGACATCATAACAACAGTCTGGACCACTGGACGGGTTCCGCAGGATTGGAAGGATGCCCTGGTGGTCCCCCTCTTTAAGAAGGGGGACCGCACAGACTGTAACAACTACAGGGTGCATCTCACTCCTCAGTGTACCGTGAAAGGTCCTGGCAAGGATTATTCAACATCGCCTTGCTAGGCACACTGAGGAGAGGCGTGCGGAGCCCAATGCGGTTGTCAGGAAATGGTGGTGTCCTGCACAGATGCCATATTTTCTGTCCGCCTGCTACAGCAGAGTTGTGGAGTTCCAACAAGACCTACATCTCTGCTTATTGACCTGGTCAAGGCTTATGATACCATCAGTAGGCCGGGCTCTGGGTTGTTCTTCGTGCTTTCGGAGTGCCTGACCCTCTGTTCACAATCATTAAGGACCTTCATGATGGTGAGCGGGCCCGGGTAAAACTACGTGGCCGGAGTCGGAGCCATTCCCTCTATCATCATCCCCGCCATCGTCGTCATCGTCATCATCGTCATCAACCATCATCATCATCGCCAATCAATCATCATCGCCATTATCATCGTCATCATCATCCAACCATCGTCATCATGATCAGCATCGTCTCGTCATCATCAATCGTCATCATCATCATCATCATCGTCATCATCATCAATCATCGTCATCATCGTCATCATCATCATCATCGTCGTCATCATCATCATCGTCATCATCGTCATCATCATCACCATCGTACACCGTCATCATCACCATCATCATCACCATCAGCACCATCGTCACCATCATCACCATCGTCACCATCATCATCCGTCACCATCATCATCGTCACCTCGTGGCGATCCTTCCGTGAGGCTGCCGTGAAGAGCGTTCCTCTGGTGAACTTGGGGGCGGTTGTCGGTGACGTCGATGACGTCAATGACGATGTCAACGGGATCCTCCACAAACCTCCAGTCGGGTCGACTGCGAAGCAGCGCAGCTGCAGTCACAACAACAACAGCAGCAGCAGAGTGCAGCTGTGTAGAGTGTATGTATAGTGTAGTGTATAGTAGTGGTAGTGTATAGTAGTGTAGTGTATAGTAGTGTAGTGTATAGTAGTGTAGTGTATAGTAGTGTAGTGTATAGTGTAGTGTATAGTATGTAGTGTATAGTAGTGTAGTGTATAGTGTAGTGTATAGTGTAGTGTATAGTGTAGTATATAGTGTGTAGTATATAGTGTATAGTGTAGTGTATAGTGTAGTATATATGTGTAGTATATAGTGTATAGTGTCGTGTAGTGTAGTGTATAGTGTAGTGTATAGTGTAGTGTATAGTGTAGTATATTGTGTAGTATATAGTGTATAGTCGTGTAGTGTGCTCCGTACGCGATACTGAGCGATCACCTCGCGGTCCAGGCTCGCGGTGACTGACACTCTCCCCGTGGCGGCGTCGACGACGAACAGCCCCGTGGGTTGTCGGTCAGCGCCCTCCCCCGCCAAGGCGTAGCGCACGTCCACGCCCACAGCGTTGGACTTCACCTGCCGTGGGGGGCATTGGCGGAGTGGGGGGCCGTGACGGAGTGGGGGGCGGTTGGCGGAGTGGGGGGCTCCTACGCCGGACTAGTCTCGGCACTCTCACGCCCGGCTCACCCTCGGTCATCCGCGTTGTGTGAGTGAGTGTGTGTGTGTGTGAGTGAGTGTGTGAGTGAGTGTGTGTGAGTGTGTGTGTGAGTGAGTGTGTGATTGTGTGTGTGAGTGTGTGTGAGTGTGTGAGTGTGTGTGAGTGTGTGAGTGTGTGTGAGTGTGTGAGTGAGTGTGTGTGTGAGTGTGTGAGTGAGTGTGAGTGTATGAGTGTGTGAGTGTATGAGTGAGTGTGTGTATGAGTGGGTGGGTGTATGAGTGAGTGTGTGATGAGTGTGTGGGTGAGTGTGCGAGTGTGTGAGTGTATGAGTGAGTGAGTGTATGAGTGTGTGTATGAGTGAGTGAGTGTGTGTGTGAGTGAGTGTGAGTGAGTGTGTGAGTGAATGAGTGAGTGTGTGACATCACGGCCGTCCGCGTCCCGTGTGTTTGTTGAACTATCCCTGGACTCTGCACCGCCGCTGGGCGTGTTTGTGTCCCCCCCGTGGCTGATAGAAAAGAGCTTCCCGGCTCTACGGATTCCTCCCCCTCCTCCACCTCCTCCTCTTCCTCGTCTGTCTGATCCAGCTCCACCACCTCCACCTTCTACACGGGGCCTAACCCTAGGCAGGGGCTAGTTTAGGCCTAATTTAGGGTTAGTTTAGGGCTGGTTTACGCCTAGTTTAGGCCTAATTTAGGCCTAGTTTAAGGCTAGTTTAGGGTTAGTTTAGGCCTAGTTTAGGGTTAGGTTAGGCCTAGTTTAGGGTTATTTTAGGGTTAGTTTAGGCCTAGTTTAGGGCTAGTTTAGGCCTAGTTTAGGGTTAGTTTAGGGTTAGTTTAGGCCTAGTTTAGGGTTAGTTTAGGCCTAGTTTAGGGCTAGTTTAGGCCTAGTTTAGGGTTAGTTTAGGGCTAGTTTAGGCATAGTTTAGGCCTAGTTTAGGGTTAGTTTAGGGTTAGTTTAGGCCTAGTTTAGGCCTAGTTTAGGGTTAGTTCTGGCCTAGTTTAGGGCTAGTTTAGGCCTAGTTTAGGGTTAGTTTAGGGCTAGTTTAGGCCTAGTTTAGGCCTAGTTTAGGGTTAGTTTAGGGCAAGTCTAGGTCTAGTCTAGGGCTAGTTTAGGGTTAGTTTAGGCCTAGTTTAAGGCTAGTCTAGGGCTAGTCTAGGATGAGGCTAGACGACAGCGAGAATGGGAGCGCTCTGCGCACAGCGCCGCACCTGCAGCAGCAGCTTGGGGAAGGGGCCACGCTGGTTCTCGGGCACGGACACGGGGGGGTTGACCCACGTCCGTCTCCAGCGGCGCTGACGCGCACCACCACGCCCTGCCTGCCGGAACCTCACCACCACCTCCACCACCTTCTCCACCTCCTCCACCTCCGCGCGTCTCTCCCCACGCTCTCTCTGTGCGGGGTGCGGTGAAGGTGACATCGAAACGTCATCGTGAGCGAGGCCACCTCACGTGTGTGTGTACGTGTGTGTGTGTGTACGTGTGTGTGTGTACGTGTGTGTGTACGTGTGTGTGCGTGTGTGTGCGTGTACATGTGTGTGTGTACGTGTGTGTGTGTGTACGTGTGTGTGTGTACGTGTGTGTGTACGTGTGTGTGCGTGTGTGTGCGTGTACATGTGTGTGTGTACGTTTGTGTGTGTGTACGAGTGTGTGTGTACGGGTGTGTGTACGTGCGTGTGTGTGTACGTGCGTGTGTGTACGTGTATGTGTGTACGTGTGTGTGTACGTGTGTGTACGAGTGTGTGTGTGTACGTGTGTGTGTGTGTACGTGTGTTTTTGTGTACGTGTGTGTGTGTACGTGTGTGTACGTGTGTGTGTGTATGTGCGTGTGTGTGTACAAGTATGTGTGTGTACGGTGTGTGCGTGTGTGTATGAGCGTGTGTGTGTACGTGCGTGTGTGTGTACGTGTGTGTGTACGTGTTTTTGTGTACGAGTGTGTGTGTGCGTGTGTGTACGTGTGCCATGCTAATCAGAAGTGTGGTGAGTCTATGGGTCTCTGTGAGGTGAGTCTATGGGTCTCTCTGTGGTGAGTCTGTGAGTCTCTGTGTGGTGAGTCTGTGGGTCTCTGTGTGGTGAGTCTGTGGGTCTCTGTGTGGCGAGTCTGTGGGTCTCTGTGTGGTGAGTATATGGGTCTCTGTGTGGTGAGTCTGTGGGTCTCTGTGTGGTGAGTCTGTGGGTCTCTGTGGTGAGTCTATGGGTCTCTGTGTGGTGAGTCTGTGGGTCTCTGTGTGGTGAGTCTGTGGGTCTCTGTGTGGTGAGTCTATGGGTCTCTGTGTGGTGAGTCTGTGGGTCTCTGTGTGGTGAGTCTGTGAGTATCTGTGTGACGAGTCTGTGGGTCTCTGTGTGGTGAGTCTATGGGTCTCTGTGTGATGAGTCTGTGGGTCTCTGTGTGATGAGTCTGTGGGTCTCTGTGTGGTGAGTCTGTGGGTCTCTGTGTGATGAGTCTGTGGGTCTCTGTGTGGTGAGTCTATGGGTCTCTGTGTGATGAGTCTGTGGGTTCTGTGTGGTGAGTCTGTGGGTCTCTGTGTGATGAGTCTGTGGGTCTCTGTGTGATGAGTCTATGGGTCTCTGTGTGGTGAGTCTGTGGGTCTCTGTGTGGTGAGTCTGTGGGTCTCTGTGTGGTGAGTCTGTGGGTCTCTGTGTGATGAGTCTATGGGTCTGTGTGATGAGTCTGTGGGTCTCTGTGTGATGAGTCTGTGGGTCTCTGTGTGGTTGAGGGGGGGGGTGGTTGAGGGGGGGGGCGGGGGGTGAATGAGGGGGGGGGGGGGGGTGGTTGAGGGGGGGGGGCAGGGGGGGTGGTTAAGGGGGGGGGCGGGGGGTGGTTGAGGGGGGGGGGCAGGGGGGTGGTTGAGGGGGGGGGGGGGGGGGGTTGGGGGGGGGCAGGGGAGGTGGTTGAGGGGGGGGGCGGGGGGGGTGAATGAGGGGGGGGGGGCTGGGGGTGGTTGAGGGGGGGGGCGGTTGAGGGGGGGGGGTGCAGGGGGTGGTTGAGGGGGGGGGCGGGGGGGTGGTTGAGGGAGGGGGGCGGGGGGGTGGTTGAGGGGGGGGGGCGGGGGGTGAATGAGGGGGGGGGGTTGAGGCCCCCCCCGCGACCTGAGTCTGT
>NW_026892181.1:0-39794 GCF_015708825.2 Lethenteron reissneri
AGGGGAGGCGAGGGGAAGACAGGAAGAGAGAGAGAGACATCAGAGGGCGCCGAGCCTTCGTCGATTTATAAGCGAGAGGTTAGGGGGATTCAGTTGGGAAGGAGGGAGAGAGACGGGGAGGCAGGGAGGGAGAGAGACGGGGGCCCAGGGAGGGAGGGAGATGGGGGGACAGAGAGGGGGAGAGATGGGGGGGCAGAGAGGGAGAGGGGGGCAGGGAGGGAGAGAGACGGGGGGGCAGAGAGGGGGAGAGAGAGGGGGACAGGGAGGGAGAGAGACGGGGGGGCAGAGAGGGGGAGAGAGAGGGGGACAGGGGGGAGAGAGACGGGGGGCAGAGAGGGGGAGAGATGGGGGGGCAGAGAGGGGGAGAGATGGGGGGGCAGAGAGGGAGAGGGGGGCAGGGAGGGAGAGAGACGGGGGGACAGAGAGGGGGAGAGACGGGGGGGCAGAGAGGGGGGCAGAGAGGGGAGAGAGAGGGGGGCAGGGAGGGAGAGGGGGGCAGGGAGGGAGAGAGACGGGGGGGCAGAAAGGGGGAGAGACAAAAGGGCAGGGAGGGAGAGAGCTGTAGATGCCACTGGTTCTTCACATTCTGGAGATGTAAATGCCACTGGTTCTTCACGTTCTACAGATGTAGATGCAACTGGTTCTTCACGTTCTGCAGATGTAAATGCCACTGGTTCTTCACGTTCTGCAGATGTAGATGCCATGGTTCTTCACGTTCTGCAGATGTAGATGCCACTGGTTCTTCACGTTCTGCAGATGTAGAAGCCACTGTTCTTCACGTTCTGCAGATGTAGATGCCACTGGTTCTTCACGTTCTGCAGATGTAGATGCCACTGGTTCTTCACGTTTCTGCAGATGTAGAAGCCACTGGTTCTTCACGTTCTGCAGATGTAGATGCCACTGGTTCTTCACGTTCTGCAGATGTAGAAGCCACTGTTCTTCACGTTCTGCAGATGTAGATGCCCACTGGTTCTTCACGTTCTGCAGATGTAGATGCCACTGGTTCTTCACGTTCTGCAGATGTAGATGCCACTGGTTCTTCACGTTTTGTAGATGTAGATGCCACTGATTCTTCACGTTCTGCAGATGTAGATGCTAATTCCCTTTGGCACGTGTTTCCTCTCTATTCTCTTGAAATACCTACTAAGAGATGTCTGCACAGTTGTTCTCTTCATCTCTGCACAAATCAACTTGTGATGGGCAATCGCATCGTTGAACTGCGGTAACGGGACATACGGACAGGTTTGTACGTATCTCTGAAAGTTCCCAAGTCGAATGTTTGTAAGTAGAGGTAGTCCCTGTACTACATCGGGCACAATCTGGGGGCAGGGGTGGGGGTCAGGGAATTGGGTGATGCAAACAGATGTTCATTAGGGATAGAGGGGTTGGTTGTCCCTGTGGAGGCGGCATTGCCGAGGGGACAGGACAGGAAGGGTGGGTCACCCTTGACACGTGAAGGACACGGCTTCGAATCCCGTCTAGTGAGCAAAACGAACAAAGACGCCAAGGTCACCGTGAACCGATGTCACGACTCCCCCGCGCTGACGTCATATCGAATTTAATTTAAGTGACGCCACTATATTTTCAAAACGAGTGTGATTTTTACAGTATTTTTGTTTTAAGACGCGAGGTTGCCACCTGTCCTTGCTTTGATGTAATATCCCTGCATTGATGCATTTCATTTCATTAAATTGATATCAGTAGATTGCCACAGTTATCATTTGTAATTCTTTACGACGCGAGTTTGCCACCCGTACTGGTTCCCCCCCCCCCCCCCCCCCCAAGATCATCTTCTTATGGAGGTCGGCTCCCGTGGGATATCTCCAAGTCTTCGCAGAAACGTGACTTGGCAAGTCCTGGTTTTTTGCCAGTCGCGTGAAAGTTTGCCACTCAATAGCGTGCATGTACACGCACAGTCATCCTCCCCCGTCTCTCTTATGCTGTTGTGAATACAGGGGGGGGGAGTGCTTCAGAAACAAGTGAACACTTCTGAGACTTTGCAACAACAGCACAGGAGAACGTGCTGCCTCCGGCCTCTGGAGACCTGCACCTGTAGAAGATTCCGGGCGCGCGTTGACAATGTTGGCGAAGACTCTTCGGCTTTTTAAATCCTTTATATTAAGTTCGCTTGCTTGCGCGCTTACGACCGTGCAAACCTTTCGGTCGTTTTTTAACCCACTTCCCGTGATCCAATCGAGCTGACATTTTGCACACAGACTCGTTGTGCGTGACAATTAATGTTCGTGAAAAAAAATTCCAAAATGTTACACCTTTTAGGGAAAACAAATTAAATATTTAATTACCAATTGTTTAATACTGCAGACAATCATCTGACCCATAGGTGGCAGCCATCTCAAGCCAGAGGACGAGAGGACTCTAGCCGCCACGCATATAAAGGATTTATAGTGAAAAACGTTGTTTTTACGGGTTTACTTATTGAAGCTATTAGGACGGAACCACGATTGACCTCCGACAGTGGCGATGATGTTCACAATGGGTGAAGGGGCTGAGTTGGTACCCGCGACGGGTTTCGCAAACTCACAACTTTTCCGAGTGTATTTCCTTACGTTGAATACAAAAAAAGCACGGAATTGCTTGCCATTTTAAGCGCTTTAATTTTGAGCGAACACGCAACGAACAGAAACAACGAACGTTCACTTTACAATCAAAATGCAATCAAAATGTTTTTGAGCTATCAAAGATTGCATTTTCAATAAAAACTGCAGAAGAAAAATATTAAATTAATGTGGATATCTACATAAAATGATATTATAAACACACTATCCTAAAAATACAGCACCGTATTTTAACACTAAAGCAGTCACTGACTCGCAACAACTTGCTATCATAAGTGACAGAGTTAATTTCGGGTAAAATCAATGAAAATGGGGTATGCCGATAGCATAAAAAATTAACCCGTAAAAACAAAGTTTTTCACTATAAATCCTTTATATGCGTGGCATCGGGGCGGCTAGAGTCCTCTCGTCCTCTGGCTTGAGATGGCTGCCACCTATGGGTCAGATGATTGTCTGCCACCATTAAACAATTGGTAATTAAATATTTAAAAATTTCCCTAAACAGTGTAAAATTTAGGAAATGTTTTTTTCAGGAAAATGCATTGTCACGCACAACGAGTCTGTGTACAAAATGTCAGCTCGATTGGATCACGGGAAGTGGGTTAAAAAACGACCGAAAGATTTGCACGGTCCTAAGCAAGCAAGCGAACTTAATATAAAGGATTTAAAAATGAGATGTGATTGAGCAAATCTGAGATCAGATTTGGAATCGGCACCCTGAAATTAGTCTAGAACAGCTGCAAAAGTCCAGGCCAGAAAAACATGTTGTGTTGTTGTTGTTGACCAGTGTTAACGGCGAAAGTGTCCACCCCCCCACCTCCTCTCTGAAAATTGATGAAAATCAGCGACTTAAAACTGAACACCCAAAACATTTGAACTGCGGTGGCTAAAAGTCTCCACCCTGGCTACCATTTCGCCAAGAACAATGGAACGTAAAACAACGTCCCTCAAAACAAACTCCGATTCTCTTTTAATCCTCAGATTCAGAAGTGGTGTCGACATCTGGACCCTCAAACCAGTCAAAGGGTGAGTGTCGCCGTTTTGCAGGAAGCTTGATGGAAGGTGATGCAGAGACCATCTTCCCTTGTTTGATCTTTGCTGTCAACGTGTTTTTTCTTGAGATCTCAATCGCCTGTAACAAATGAACACATCGAAGACAATTGGGCATCGTCAAGAGTCTAAAGTGGTCCTCCTGCTCAAGTGAGCGTGGCTTGGTGTTCGTCTCTCGTGACGAGGTGTACGGCTCCTGCGGTGGATCGTGAGAGATGGCGATTGCGCGGGGAGGTCTTCGTCCGGAAGTGGAATGATTGTGGCCGATGAAGTCTCAATGCCACAAAAACAAGAATGTGAACGTGAAAACGAGGGCTCAAAACATCTGACACGAACACAATATTATTGTAAACATTAAACAGCATTTACATAAGAGGGGGGGGGGGGGAGCACTCAAAAGCTCCACACTGATAGAGTCAAGAATCCATGGCTACACTGCCATCTCCTGACCACCTCGTAGCCAAGCCTGGCAGTCCCCGGCAGTCTCCCACCGACTCAACCCTGCGTCGTGTCTGAGATCTACGTTCATCAGTGGGCTCATTGCAGATTGGTCAAAACAGTTGGCTTGAACGGGTGGGGTGACCAATCAGGTGATTGGCATTGATGCCGCTACACGTGGACTGGGAATGAGAGCAACCGCCAGAAGAAATGCAGCGAGACACGTGGGAAAGAGAAGAAGTCATGTCACTGCAGGCAGAAGGAGCTCTGGTGGGAGTTCTACAGAGGGTGACCGCTGTACACGGCGTCTTGGAGGATGGTGGGAATACACCCGCAACTTGACCGCAGCACACACAAGCAGGCGAGCAATGAAACGGTGCGCCCATTTATAGAGAATGAGAAGATGTATTGATACTGGAGGAATCCGATGAGATATGAAGCTGTTTTTCACAGATGTCCAGTACTATTAACTTTTTATTTTTATTTTACCAGGTGAGGCCCACTGAGCTGTATAGCTCTTGTTCAGAAGTGTACTGGCCACAAATGACAGCTCAACCAAGTAGCCTATCATGTGGACATGTATAGTAGCCAAACACTCTGAGAGCGTGTTTGTAAATGTGGAGGGGAAAATCGGAGAACCTGGAAAAAAAGCCACGCGACCACGGGGAGACCTCCTGTATGCCAGGTGAGGTCGTTCACATTTCACAACAACAAACAATACAAAAACACAATAGGAGCGCAAAGTGTAGGGAAGGTAAAAAGTTTTTTTTTTAAATAAACAAAAAAAACCTAAACCATTTTTTTCTTGTTAATTGTATTTTTTACCCTTTTATCTGGCAACAAAACTGACACCTTTTTTTACGAGGAGCCATGTTTGCATTGACCACAATACCTGCAGTCGGAATGCAAACAAAAAACACAACTCTGATAATGTATGCACCTTCCTTGAAGTTGATGTTTATCTTACCAGGCAAGGCCCACTAAACCATCAGCTTCTCTCACAGAAGCGTCCCGGCCACAAGCGCGAGCAGCTCTACGAAGCGGCTCACCACGTGAAAGATTGTTGAAGAGCAACAATGATATTTTGGAGTAAGAGAAAAAAGTGCGTGACATCATCATCTTCGATAATTGGTTCTTTACCCTTCTATCTGGCAACAAAACTGACACCTTTTTGCAAGGAGTCATGTTTGCATAGACCGCAATGCCTGCAGTCATAATACAAACAAAAGAACATAACTCTGATAATGTGCACTGTCCTTGAAGTTGATTGGTCCACACCCGAGACAGCTTTCCTTCGAGCCTAGTCTCATATGGGTTGGACCAGATGACGCCAAAAGGCGCACAACTCAAGGACAATGCACCATCAGAGTATGAGAGCTCGGGGCAAGCATCTACACTATGGGGACCTCATTTGCCAGTAAAAATATGATAATTGGTTCTTTACCCTTCTATCTGGCAACAAAACTGACACCTTTTTGCAAGGAGTCATGTTTGCATAGACCGCAATGCCTGCAGTCATAATACAAACAAAAGAACATAACTCTGATAATGTGCACTGATTAGTGCACATTGCCATTTCCCAGCATGCCTTGCATGCTGGGAAATGGCAAAGGTTTGTCTGAGAGAGCTGGGCTTTCCATAACACAAGTTTTGTGGAGAATGCTCTCACGTTGTCATAGGCAGCACTGACGAGCTGCCCCTGGCCTTGTAACTTCTTGTTCAGTACATTCAGCTCATGCGTGATGTCAACAAGAAAAGCGAAGTCCATGAACCATTTGGGATCACTTAGCACAGGAACAGCCACCCCATCCTTCTCCATGAAGGCTTTCACTTCTGCTCTCAACTCAAAAAATCTCTTCAAGACGTTTCCCCTGCTGAGCCAACGTACCTCGGTGAAGTAGAGCACATCCTCATATTCTGACTCCATTTCCTCTAAAAAAAGTACGGAACATCCGGTGCTTTAAGCCCCTGGATCTTATTTGGTTGATGCATTTCACAACAACAGACATCACATTGTCAAACTTTAGGCATTTGCTGCAAAGGGCCTGCTGATGGATGATGCAGTGCAGAGCCATGGCCTCCTCCACACCCTCCTCTTCTAGTTTTCTTTGAACAAGTGCCACCAGTCCATTTTTCCTCCCTGTCATTGATGGCGCTCCGTCGGTTGTTATTCCAACAAACTTCTTCCATGGCAAACCGGCATTCACAATGGCATCACACAGCTGGCAAAATATCTCCCGAGCGGTGGTGTGGCCATGCATTGGAATTACTGTGAGCAACTCCTCCATCACTTCAAAATTGTCATCAACACCACGGACATATATTGTGAGCTGGGCAGTGTCAGTGATGTCTGAACTCTCGTCAAGAGCGACTGAGTATGCATTGAAAAATTTGGCTTTCTCACGCAGTTGATCATAAATGTCACTTGACAGGTCTGAAATGCGCTCTGCCACGTGTTAGCAGAAAGGCTGATGTTGCTAAACTGACCTTTCTTTTCTGGACAGACTATACTTGCAGCCTGTAAGATGCACTTTTTGATAAACTCGCCTTCTGTGAATGGCTTTCCTGCCTTAGCAATCATCTCACTAACCACGTAGCTTACTTCGACTGCTGCATTATTCTCTTTGGTTGCTTTCTTGAATACATTTTGTTGCCTCAGTAGACATGTTTTAAGATTGGCAACCCAGTTGGCTCTCTCATCTCCCTGGTATTTTGCATACTCCTCAGCATGTCTAGTTGAGTAATGACGTTTGAGGTTGTATTCCTTGTGCACCGCAACTTTTTCTGTACAAATAAGACACGTCGGGTTGCTCATGTGCTCAACAAATAAATATTGCATCTCCCACTTTTCCTGAAATTGTCTGTGCTCGTCACCAACCTTTCTCTTCACTGCAGGCTTTGAAAAAGACATGATTGGGGCTGTGTGACAAGATCTATATTCATTCCACTTGCTGTCGCTCACGCAATAAAGTTTCAGTCAAGTGTTTAGCCAACCAGCGACGCACGGAGACGTAATTTCCGCAAATGCACGTCATTTCCGCTTTTTACGGTAACAACAGGTGCGTAGATTATGGGGGCGGGGGGGTAATGCGTTCCCATCAGATTTCGTCCCCACACCCCAGTCACAGGCAGACATAGCTGTAGCGGCTGCTACTATACACGCTTCTCTGTTCTAAGCACGGGGATCTGAGCCGTGTGAGCTGTGGATCTGCGCTTTGACGCGCTCCGATGCGCGCACAGTGGAGAGCCGAAAGAGGGAGAGCAGAGGACTCTATGAGGCAGCGTCATTGTGTGACCACGGGGTTCAAATGCTGCTGGCCACTGTCGGGGCTTTCACTGCCTTCAGTCACATCATCACATTTTTCTATACATTTTTGTGCTTACTTTGTGCCGGCGTGTTGGCTTGCCTGCGTTCCGGGACTTATTTGAGCAGATCCGGTACCTCTCGTATCGAGAAAAAAATGAATATTAAAAAAGTTTTTTAAGAAATGATTAAAATAAAATATAACAATATAATGTAATCACTAGAAAATTACGGAGCCCCAGTTGACATCGGTGGATGAATTACTAATTTGTGGCCACGCAATAACAAGATAATCTGCAGACTTCTAAGATGAACCAAAATAATTATGCACATCGTCATGTACAGTCTGTGGCTCGGTGCGTAAATGTCACCACCAGAGGATGAGGGAATTTAAATCATTAAAATTCATCCACACATATCAGGTGTAAATAATAATGTAAAACAGCCCAGACTGTAAAATGTAGATATTAGCTCAATGGCGTGTTATAAACTGCTGCGGTTTAGAATAATCCATCTGCGTAAAGAAGCTCCCAAAACCTCACAGTGCAGCGTGTGCGTAAAGGAGCCGTGGTGTCCCTTGAATTTGCCTTCAATTTAACAAATGGTGTGTGTGTGTGTTCCGTTCGTTTTCTCCGCTGGACACAGAAGTCGCCTTTGCTCAAGATGCCACTTTATTGACACAAAGACTGATACCGTCACTGCAGTATAGCCTAAATAAGTCCCACTGCATTGTAAGTGGCATGTGTGTGCTGTTTTAAGCGTCGTTTTATGTGCGTTCCGGGACCTGTGCGCTGTCATATGTACTTAGTGTTCCGGCACCTTGTGATTTACAAATAAAGCACTGGATACATCATGACCTGCGCGAAAGAGGGCGGAAAACTATGAATTTCACCCTCCTGCTCTCCGCGCATCCAAAGCCACTCTTTTCTCTCCCGGCTCTCTCTCTCACTCACTCTCACACGTACACAAACACACACACACCCACGACCCCGCCCCCCATGTCACTCACATGCATGCCGCATTCACTGGACAGGCACAGTAGGAAACCAGAACATCATAACATTGTCCCACACAGCAGCTAACAGCGGGGTTGCTACAATATAAAACTCGCGGGCCACACTAACATTAAACTTTCATATTAAGGTGGGGGCCACAAAATATCGTCCCGAGGGCCGCAATTGGCCCGCGGGCCGCGAGTTTGAGACCCCTGATGTAAGAGAAGCGTGTCCCCGAACCTTCAGCGCTCGCGACTAAAGCGCATTGCCTCAATCTCTTCCGTTCGGCCGCAAGCTCATCCCGTGAACGCGCCGCACGCACCTCGTGATCGGCAAACACGTCCACGCCGAGTCGGGTCAAGACCGAGACGCCGCGCGCGCGCGTGTCCAGCAATGTACCAAATGTGCAGCTCCTTTGGTCAATCCGCTGCTGGATGAGGGTCTCGCCAAGCCCGTTCGAGTCGAGTTGGGTTCGTCTGACCATACTTCACCGCGCCGGTCAGTGCGGAGAGCGTAGACGTAGGGGAGCATAGAAGTGCAGCACAACGATGGGGATTGCTGTAATATCTGACGCGAACCACCAAGCATGCCCGCAGTAATACACATACATTCGTGTGCCAATTAATCGTAAAGCATTCTCATGTAATTCTTGTCATACCCCAGGGTGTAATCAGGTGTCGTCTCTAACTCGTCGTATCCTCTAACCTCTCCACTTGGCCTATGCACAAGGGTCATTGGCCGAAACGTCTATCTACGTAAAACAATA
This sequence comes from Lethenteron reissneri, assembly GCF_015708825.2. Classification (NCBI taxonomy): domain Eukaryota; kingdom Metazoa; phylum Chordata; class Hyperoartia; order Petromyzontiformes; family Petromyzontidae; genus Lethenteron; species Lethenteron reissneri. The sequence goes on from NW_026892181.1 coordinate 9,130, forward strand.
ATTTGCCTTTCAGGGCCACAGTGTTATTGTCGAATGTGCCGAGGAGTTTGTTGTTGTTGTTCGTTTCTAAATCGGCAGTTGCGGAAGCGTTCACCAATCGCAGCGTCCGACGACTTCGTCCGCGGCTCGAGCGGAGGAGGAGGAGATGTTGGGCGAACGCCCACCGGGGGTCAGAGCGTGCACAGGGGCCGTCCATAAATGACGTCACGCGATTTTGGGCGATTTTTGACCCCCCCTCTCGTCACACGGCGTCACAAAAAGTCAGAACCCCCCCCCCCCTCAAATATGATGTCACAAAACATATTTCAATTTTGAAAATAAAACACGCTTCAAATCGATTTAAACTATTGTCATTGAAGTGCGTATTTAATGTGGCGCTGCACTCTGATGTTGTCGGAGTGTTGGTATAACAATTAGCGTTGTTATAACAATTCTATATTTATTTAAAGTTGCGCATTTTTACGTGACGTCACATTTCTCAACCCCCCCACCTCGTCACACATCGTCACAAAAATCTGACCCCCCCCTCCCCTAGGTGCGTGACGTCATTTATGGACGGCCCCACAGGGAATTCCTTGCAGCGCGCCTCTGCGTGACGATGCCACGGCAGTGACTGCATGGAGGAGGCACGTGCCGTGCACATTCGCCGTAGATGGGGGACGGCGTCAAGGTTGCGGGTTCCACTCGGCCTAGCGGGAGAGCCGCTTTACGACACGCGACTATAGAACTCGTACAGACATCCTGCGTCTGAATAACAATTAATATTATTACGATGATAACGACGATTTCTTTTGGCTTCCCCAGGAGAGCCTCGCCGAGTCTCAACGGTCTGTTTCAGGAGCGTCCTCGTGAACACCACGGCACGTTTCGAAATATATTTCATTTCCTCCAACCGTTTACAAAAATAATTCTACGTTCTACTATGTGTCATTATATTTCATTACATTTACTTCATTATATTTTATTACATTTACTTCATTATATTTCATTACATTTACTTCATTATATTTTATTACATTTACTTCATTATATTTCATTACATTTACTTCATTATATTTTATTACATTTACTTCATTATATGTTATTACATTTACTTCATTATATTTCATATCTGCCGATTGCCTTCAACCCCTCTTCCGCCCCCTGCATCCCATCGTGCTCTGGGCGTCACGTGACAGAAACTCCGTTCGGATCTCCCACAGTGCAGCAGCGCGACGCGACGACCCCTTAGTGTCAAGGCAACGGCCCGCGGAAGAGGATACCACAGAGCTGCTTCCGAGATCCCCTTTAACAAACAAAACATAATACAAATATAACCCGTAAAAACAAAGTTTTTCACTATAAATCCTTTATATGCGTGGCGGCTAGAGTCCTCTCGTCCTCTGGCTTGAGATGGCTGCCACCTATGGGTCAGATGATTGCATGGCACCATTAAGCAATTGGTAATTAAATATAAAAATTTTGTCCTAAAAAGTGTAAAATTTTGGGGAAAAAATGTCACGAACATAAATTGTCACGCACAACGAGTCTGTGTGCAAAATGTCAGCTCGATTGGATCACGGGAAGTGGGTTAAAAAACGACCGAAAGATTTGCACGGTCGTAAGCGCGCAAGCAAGCAAGTGAACTTAATATAAAGGATTTAATAAGGGAGCTCTGGTCCGCCGCAGTAAGAGGCCAGCATTTCCCCCACCAGCTCGGCAATCGGTGGGGTTCATGTTCGTCGCAAGGCCAACCGGATCAAGTGCGGAACCCAATGTGACGCGCTTGCTGCTGTTGTTGTTGTTGTGTTGTCACTGGTGACGGGCCTGACAATCCACTCGCTGCACTTGCGGGAACGTGGGCCGACTCTCACACTCGAGCGGTGTCGCCATGCGCAAGTTCACAGTGTCTCTAATCATATATTCTATAGAAATGTCTGAAATGTTCTTGTGAAAGCGTCACTCTGAGTCTCAAGACTCTTAAGTCGATTTGGTTTTTTTGAAGGTGGAACACTTATACTTACGTTGAAAGGTTTGACCAAATTCCAATGGCGATGAAAATTTTGGCTTCGCGGGAGGACGGAACGGGGGATGCCGGACAAAGCTGAGCTCAGTTGGGAGGAGTCGCCGCTGCCGCCGCCGCCACTCAGAGGGCGCGCGGTCTTACTGATGAACTCGTCGAGTGATTTGTTGCGTTTGTTGTTGACAATCTGTGACTGTGCACCGCTGCGAATGTAGCGGCAGCAGCAGCACCGAATCGCTTCGCTCGCTATTTATACATTGGAGCCCGGCGTTGCCAGCCGTCTTTGGTCATTTCTCGAATCGATTATCGCGCAGTTCATTCCCGTCGGCCGTCGTGAAGGCGGGGGGTCTTTCTACTCGCCAGTGATGTTACAGACGGATCGGGGTACACGGACACGGCCAAGACGAATCGATATATCGGCGAAACTCCGCCCTTGCTGTGCGAACCTCGATCCCAGGCTGCGTTCCCGGGCTGAAGCGCATTCGCTGTGGCTGGGCCAAGGCTGGTTGGGATTCCCTACCTACCGCTGGAGATTCGTTTATTCGATGGTGTGGACACTTTCAATAAGTATCGTCCTAAACCCACATCTTGGCAAGTCAATGTAGTCTTCATAGCTTCTCCGTCTCTCTTGGCCGTGTTCTTACAAGGCGCCTTGAGGCACTTTGACGAATACATGTTAATCATTATTACTGGATGAGCTTTGGAACAACAGCACGGAGAGAGACAGAAAGATTGAGCGCGTCGATCTGTGAGCCAGTGCAAGTTAAAATGTATCTTCTCGATTGTTGAGAAAAGTCAGTGGGACAGAGCAAAACAACTGGTAACACCCTAATATGGTCGTAGCTAATCTTTAGGCGGTACCCAGTTTTGTATTTGGCCGACGATACGCTAGGGACAGGCTTTTGTAACCTCACCTCATTTCCAACGCAGATAAATAGCAAGCAAGTCTTCCTCGTGCGTGTGTTGTGTGTTGTCCTTTTCACCCCCCACTGCGGCACCTCCGATTAGTGGAACGGTGGGGAGGCCTTCATTCAGCAGGGGAACTATCAAGGCTGACAACGATGACGATACACAAACAACTGGTTATCGTGATGCCCTGCATCCGCTGGAGGCGCTATGTCGGCCGCAAGGCTACAACGGAAAAACCAAATGCTTCTGTGGGAGTTCCAATCCGGATGGTGGCTACAACACGTGTAGTAGTAGCTACACGTGTAGCTACTACTACACGTGTTGTAGCTACTACTATACGTGTTGTAGCTACAACACGTGTAGTAGTAGCTACACGTGTAGTAGCTACAAATGCTACAGGCCCCGCACTTTCAAGGGCCCCGCGCTAAATGCTTTCAAGCTGTCAATATCGGTTCAGTTATTCCGCACTTGTTCTATTACTATAGCACTACGAGCTTTTTTGCCCGTCCAAGGACGGGTGTATATTACAGTACATCTGAAATATTCAATAGAAAAATTGTTCAGCTCATGATTATTAATGAGGAGGGGTGGGGTGGCCCCATGTGGAGTGACGTCACCCCCTCATTGTTATTGGGGAGGGGTGCGGCATGCGGAGTGACCTCAACCGCTCATGGTTATTAGGGAGGGGTGCGGCATGCGGAGTGACCTCACCCGCTCATGGTTATTAGGGAGGGGTGCGGCATGCGGAGTGACCTCACCCGCTCATGGTTATTAGGGAGGGGTGCGGCATGCGGAGTGACCTCACCCGCTCATGGTTATTAGGGAGGGGTGCGGCATGCGGAGTGACATCACCCGCTCATGGTTATTAGGGAGGGGTGCGGCATGCGGAGTGACATCACCCGCTCATGGTTATTGGGGAGGGGTGCGGCATGCGGAGTGACATCACCCGCTCATGGTTATTAGGGAGGGGTGCGGCATGCGGAGTGACATCACCCGCTCATGGTTATTGGGGAGGGGTGCGGCATGTGTAGTGACGTCACCCCCTCATGGTTATTAGGGAGGGGTGCGGCATGTGGAGTGACCTCACCCGCTCATGGTTATTGGGGAGGGGTGAGGCATGTGGAGTGTGCGACCTTCTAGTGCGTCAGTGTAAATTACACGCGTGGTGCATGAATATTAATGAAGGGGGGGGGGGGGCTCTTTTTCAGTGACGTCACACACGGATGTAGCACTGTGCTGCGTAGATTTATTTTTTGACGTCACTTCCTATAAAGAAACGCTGTCATATTTGAAGCGACTCTGCGTTATAAACTATTTAACTCAGCTCGACCTTCCTCTGCGCTGGTGTAAACATCCACCCGCTCATGAATATTAGTGAGCGGGGTGTGCCTCGTGTGGAGTGACGTCACGCGGTGGGGTGTGCCTCATGTGGAGTGACGTCACGCGGTGGGGTGGGCCTCATGTGGAGTGACGTCACGCGGTGGGGTGTGTCTCATGTGGAGTGACGTCACGCGCGGGACGGACAGACATTTCTGGGCGATTATAGTAGGCAATACCGCCTTCAACTTTTACGAACGACTGCGTGTTTAAGATTAGCGATTTGTCGTATTATTTGGCTGTATAGCAAATGAAAAAATTACAATTTTTTTACTGTGCAAGTAAAACAGTGTTTTAATATTTGCGTGTTTTTATTTTATTTAGGGCCCCTTCATAACGTCCGCTACCTCATTGTTCAACGTAACAACAACAACAGCAACAACAACAAACAACATATTTGGCGACACTTGCTTTGCAAGTGATGTACAATCACTGTTAACATTATAGGCAAGCTCACCTATAGCGTACAGGACCCTTGGCCAATTTTCTAGCTTGGACGAAGACCCCCCCCCCCCCCCCCCCCCCTAGGGAGCCTCTCCTGCCGCGAGACGCGTCCGTCACGTGTTCGAACACGACGAGCGAATTGGGGGAAACCCAAATCATCCTTCGGGCTGCACCGCCAGGTCGGCCGACGACTGCCCCCGTGGCTGCCCCTGGCACGGTGCCCATCATCGCGAACCTTCCCACTTGCCCGCCACCCGCGTCGACCGATCTGGTCCACCGAGCCACGGATCTGGCAACGTTTGCCTCCCCGGGAGCAATGGATCCTCATCCTCCTCCTGCCGCTGCTGCTGCTGCTGGCTCCTCCTGGCTCCCCAGCTGCTCACGCGCGGCCAGGCGAGAGGATGTGGAACACGTCTTCGCCGAGCAGCAGACGGGCGAGCGTGTGGAGGAGTCGCGGGTACCAGTGAATTCCTTCTCCCTCCGCTCCCGGTGCGTTCTTGCTACTGCTGCTGCCGCTGCCGCTGCTATTGCCGTCGCCGCCGCTGCTGCTGCTGCGCGAATGTATCCCGAGGCCCCGCATGAGCTCGTGGGCCGTGCGGAGCGGCGCGAAGGCGACGTGAGCCAGGCCGTGCGTCTCGACGGCCGCGTAGCACGACACCAGCAGCCCGTCGACGATCGCCGTGCCGTGGTGCGTGAGCGGCGCGTACGACCCCAGCGCCTCCACCCAGCTCACGCGCACCACGCGCACCGCACGCAGCCGCGGTGCTCCGTCATCGCCAACAACAACACCACTACCACCACCACTAACGCCACCAGCACCACCACTAACGCTACCACCAGCACCACCACTAACGCTACCACCAGCACCACCACTAACGCCACCAGCACCACCACTAACGCTACCGCCAACACCACCACTAACGCCACCAGCACCACCACTAACGCTACCGCCAGCACCACCACTAACGCTACCACCAGCACCACCAGGAAGATCAACACCACCGCCACCACCAACACGACCAGTAGCAGCAGGATCAGCAAGAGCACCCGCCAGCTCAAAGACGAACATGCCGGGCCGCACGCGGCTGGCAAAGAGGGCCACGGCGCGCTCCTCCGGGGGAACACCGCTGCCACTATCGCCGCCGCCGTCATCGTCGGAGTCTCCGGGCGCGGCGAACACGAGGTGCGAGGGGGTGACGAGGAGGCGGCCGCCGCCTTCCGTCTCCAGGGTGATGAAGCGGCGCCGCTGGCGGGGCTCGCGGTCGAGGAAGAGGAGGAGGTCGCTGTAGGCGGGCGGCGAGGTGGGCCCGCTCGCCGCCAGGACGCGCTCGCCGGCCCGCAGGTCGCGCAGCCTCTTGGAGCCGCCGCCCTCCACCAAGAGGCGCGCGTCGCCGTGGAAGCAGCCCTCGCTGCCCTTGGCCGCCGCGATGTTGGAGTTCTCTGCACGGGTGGGATGGAGGTAGAGATGCGGGGGGTGTGGAGGGTGGGGGGGATGGAGAGAGACCGGTTAGAGAATGAGACATCGAGATGAAGAGAGGGGATATGGACAGATGGAGAGAGAGAAATATAGATTGAGACATAGAGATGGAGAGATAGAGGGATGGAGAGAGACCGGCAGAGACGGAGATGGAGAGAGAATGAGATGGAGAGAGAATGAGATGGAGAGAGAGGGAATCTGGTGATGCTGCTGCTACTGCATTGGCAGCGGTCCGCAGGCACACTGTTGTATCCTAACCCTTCTTCCATAATTGAGATTAATAATATTTGATGATTTTTATATATTATCTTTTTACTTGTTTTTTTTAATGAGTGAAACACACCAAGCGCAGCAAACTGCAAAACACCAGGTGTTGTTAAGTAATGAACTGGAGGAGGGCTAGGATGGCAGAATTTGCAACCTTGCTTCAAGGAAAGATAAGGCCTGATGAACGGGCACATGTCACCCGTGCAGGCGGCAGAGACAGTGGGAGTGTCAGCCAGACATAGTTAAGGCAAAAAGCCCAACCATCCTGCATGGTTTTAAAGTAACGTCAAAATTCGAAATTCAACAACAGAGTAGGCTAAATTATCGATTCTCGCGCTCGCTCAAATTGGAGACCAGGCTGCGAGCTACATAAATGAACCATTGCCCATTTGCTAATCCAATACTGAATGTTAATATTACTGAAGTCAAAACGAATTCTATGACCTCAGCACATGGGCAAATAATAGGGCAGTGTCGACTCAAAGGCAATGGAAGAAACAGAGGCGCCTTTGTCTAAATCACAACCACAGAAAGCCAGGAATCATCACTGATTGTGTGTTAGGGATTCCGAGCTAATTAGAACACGTGCACACAGAAAGGGAGGTAGAAGCACGCCTTGTTCTCCTGCAGCTGAGGAAACAAAGATAAACCCAAAGAGGCCTTGGACCTGAAATTAAGAATAACATTCCCAGAGCAGAAGGTTGGAGGGACAGGGGAGAGCTGATTTAAAAAAAGTGTTGTATATCTCTCAAGGCGGGCAGACCCAGCTAAATAACACGGCTGCGGGGGTCACCAAAAGTTCGCGTTCGCCTAGTTAAGACAAAAAGCTCAATTATTCTGTATTGCTATTAAAGTAACGTTAAAGTCGGAATTTAACAACAGGGTAGGCTAAAGTTTGATATTCACACCCACTCCAATTAAACCAGGTCACAAGTACGCCTACTGAACCATCACCATCATTAAGTCAATATGAAATGTTATTTCCATACTTTAATGCTTTCTATACAACTCGACCCGAAGCATATGCATGAAAAGACAAAAGTAAAACTTATGAAAAGCCAGGATAACGGGATGAATCACCACCAGGTCGAATATAAATACATAATAAAAAAAACGATGTGAAACCCAGGGTCGGAGAGAAAGGGAGATCCCGGCCGTCTTTGTATCCCCGCAACGCGGGATAGGAGTGTGTATACGCTCGGGGAAACACCTACACTTGAGTCAAGCACCACGATGGGAAACGACAGACCTTAGGTTACATACAGAATCATAACTGTGAAATAGTAAGGGACAAATGTTAACTTAAAACTTTTTAACCATTTCTTTGTGCGCCGGGTCGGAGAGAGTGTTGCCCCTCCCTCCAGGTTGTGCAACACGAACAAAGACGCCTATGAGACATTTGTAACGTCTGTGTTTTGGGTTCATGAAGAAGGCCAGACAAGAGATAATATTGCACCCAGACAGAGAGACGACCTCGAGGCAATTTGTAACATCTGATTGTTTGCTCGTGGGTTTATGGAGGGAGTGTGACAACGAATATACCGTCAGTGATGCACACAAGGACACACGGACATACGGACAGACACATGGACACACCTGCCTACGGACAGATCCTGACACAGCAAAAATCGGAAGAAGCCCCGCCTTGTGGGCGGGATCCAGGGGGATTTTTCGGCATAAAGTAAAGGATCCTGAGCATTGGAAGTCAGTGCGACGAGAGGGTCCACTCAGGAGTGCGACGGGAGGGTCGACTCAGGAACGAGTGCGACCAGAGTGGGTCCACTCAGGAGTGCGACCAGCGGGTCCACTCAGGAGTGCGACCAGAGGGTCGACTCAGGAGCGAGGGCGACCAGCGGGTCGACCCAGGAGCGAGCTCGACCGGGAGGGTCGACTCAGGAGCGAGCTGCGACCAGCGGGTCGGCTCGACTCATCTTCAGCTCGTCAACCTCTGCCGAATCGGGGGTCTCTGCTGCCACCGGAGTGGTGAGCATCGCGGATCGGCGACAACCCAGAGCTGCACGCTACGAGCGAGTTGTGGGCGCCACCTACCGACCGGGTTCCGAACTGCGACAGCGTATCAACGGGCATCCGAACCAGTTCGCCACGGTGACAGGGGATCAACTGATACGTATGACGCGCACCGCCCCCTCACCACACGACCACCAGGCGTCTGTTTGACCTAAAGAATCGACTCCGAACACTGACTATTCAAGACAACTCTTACCACTCAAAAACACTCGAACCCATAAGCCATCCGTGGCTGGAAAGCATCACAACGAGACCGAGTGATGGCCCTCCGTCGTTTATAAGAGTATTCTTAATTTTTATCTTTAATATTTAGTGGGCTGTACTCTTAATCGCATAAATTCCCAACAGATCCATCAATACGAACTGATTCTTGGCACCTCCTTCCGCCGAGCCACGCTCACGTGGGGAGTGGTGGCCCACCGGATCCTTATCAGGTGATCTGGTCCCCAATTAGTAAACTTGGTATAAGATAACGAGCTTCGGAAAAGGAGCACCGTCGCAGGCCCTTACTCCGAGCCGTTCTGTTGTCAGATGACCTGCCGATGTATCTGTTGAGATTGGTGCCTTTAAGAATAATAACTGTTTTTGATTGTGTTTTTTTTTATCGCCGTATAATCTTTCAAGTATCTTTCAGTCATAATCGCCGCACGTACTCGCATCCTCTACAGAATATTCAACTGTCCCGTGACCCAAGGTGTTAACAACGTGATAAGGGTTGCGTATGGTCAATAAGGAGTGTGGTACTGCGTGAACAATATTGAGTATAATCATTCATTAACATTAAGGTTTTCTTAAGCATAGTATTTGCGTGTTTTAACGACTCTCTCTCTCACTAACAACCATCGCGTTATGCGGGATCCATGTGCAGTTGTCAAAGTGAAATCAGACAATCGTTGATGATACTGTATTGATGCCGTGTTGACGTTCCGGGATTGAGAGTTCGCATATTATATCATAGTTAAGGTTGAATTAGTAATAAATTGATCAATACAGAAGTGGTTGTGTGATTCTTTCCTGAAATCTATGCATAAGATCTGCTTCTGCGTTGAGATTTGAACTTGGTGACCTTAATAAACACACTAATACATACTCAGTAAATGTTAAAGCGATAACGGGGTGAACCGGGGTCTGGTTATCATAACGACTTGCGTTATCATAATTACACCCACTCGCATAATTAATACGATTACCTCTCGAATTGGCATAATTAAAATGTGCGTAATTACATAAATTAACATATTTCCGGATAATTACACATTTGGCCAAATTTCATTTAATTATTATTATTTCCACTGAATATTCATAACCCACATATACAACATAATAATTTCACCCACGCACGCATACAACATAACAAATTTTCATACCCAACATATACAACATAATGGGGGCTCGTCTTCCGGGATCTCTCGCAGACAGTTATGCATGAATTCAGGAACGAATCACTGATGTGTTAATCAAAGTGTTGTGAACTAACGTTGCCTTGTGATTGTAAACGGGGGTATACAAACAAAACGCGCTCTGAAAGGAAATACCAGAGTAGCAGAGTATAACAAAGACAGCTGGGCTGAGATTATTTGCTCGAGTTGAACTGACGCATCCTGTGATACAATTGTTTATATGCACTCTGAAAAGAAATATTAAGGTAACTCTTGCCATACTTAAGATGCTAGGATTAAGAATAATATTTGAATGGGTTACGGGATACGGGGAGGTCGTATTTAAACGTACCGACCAATCTGTTACAAAGCAGTACAGTCAGAGAGACATATGGGAAGGGAGCTGTATCGATAACACGAACACACCTCGGGGGAAACTAATTGACTGGATAAAAAGTAACGAAGGCAAACACGATGCAAAAACTGCAGAGAAGGCAGGACAGGACTCATACCTTCTCACACAGGCATACAGACAGGGATTGTGGAATGAGGGAAATTTTGGAAAGGAAACGGGAGAGAAATCGTCTCTAATAAACGACGAGAAATGTCCTCACACCCTCGAGAGGGAGGAGAAATCAAAGCTCGCGACACCAGCGAAACTCACAGACGTTGAGCCACAGAATAAATATGGAAGTAACATCAAATCACTCTCTTGGGTACGTGGACAGAGTCCAGGGATTGATTGCACAAAAGTTAAAGTAAAATCGCCAGGACATGGTACACTAAGGGCAGAGGCAAAAACTGAAGGGAAATGGCAACACGAGCGACACGGCCCTGGGCGCGCACACAGAAAATGCACACCACTTAAACACAGGGGACACAGCACAGACCAAAGTGACAGATTGCCTGATGATAACTTGTTTGATGATGACGCTGTCAGCAATCAACTTTCGGAATACCTGTTCACCAGTAAAACCCTTAAGTTGATGGACAAGGCTCTAGTCAGAATTCCCGATTTTGACCCCCACAATAAGACTATGGATATCCACACACATATCGCGACAGTGGAAGAGGAGGCAATGATTAGAGGGCTGAGGAGACGGGATGAAAAAGCGAGTTTGTTGAAACGGACCTTACATAAAGAATCTATTCCATGGGTAAAGTCACTACCACACAAGGTTAGAAATGATTTTAAACAATTGAGCCTGGCAGTGATTCGGAAGTTTGGAGAATATTCGACACTCACTGAGGGGTTTTATGCTGTAAAATCGATGACCCAGGGCATGGACCAAGATCCACGTGACTACCTCGTCCAATTTAAAAGAGCGTATTACGCAGGCGATGTGAATCAATACCACGAAGGGGATAAAATGTTCAAAATTATGTTTTTTGAATCCTTAAGCCCAGAGATTACAGAAAGGGTGAGAATAGTTTTGAATCCAGAAACCGCATCCTTACGCCGCATAGAGAGCAAGGCGTACATGGCATGGTTATACAGAGCTAAGAATCATAATTCGGATCCAGAACACAGGGAGAGGGATGAGGAACCCAGCCTCTCAGAGAGGAATAAAAATCACCGAGCAGTCCCACCATGCAGAGAGCAGCAGAAACGCACGCACACATGGCAAAATAACCCAGAGAGAGGTTGGCACGAGAATGAGAGCGGCACAAAGCCGAACATTCAGGAGAATCGCAGGAGGGGGAGGTTCAGAATAGAACCATACCAACACCCCATGCCCCGACATGCGCAAGGTCAAGATTACCCACAGGGATGGCGAAGTAACAATCCAGGAAAAATTTGGCACCCAAATGGGAAAAACACTGGGCCAAGGGTGCAGGAGAATCGTAGGAGGGAGAGGTTCAGAGCAGAACCATATCAACACCCCATCCCACGACACACGCAAGGTTCAAATTACGCACAGAGATGGGAAGATAACCACCTAGCGGGAAGGTGTTACACATACCGCGGAGGTATGGATGCGAACATTCACGAGAATCGCAGGATGGGAGGTCAAACACAATCGATACAATTCCGACCAATTCCTCCACCGGCTATACCAGGAGGGAATAGAGGAATAACACAGAATACGGTCCAAATACGTGATGAACCATCCACAGTGATTGAGAGCGGGCAGCCCATACGCGCCACACCCGCCGAGGTGTTAAACCCGGCGCTCAATGTGAAATACAGGCAGGCTGCAAGTGACAGGGCGGGCAAAAACGTGGACAGTGCTCCCGTAAATGACGCGCGGATCGAATACAAGGACAGGGTTGCATTGAAGCGTGATCGGACAGTACAAAAACAGACAGCAGGGACACGCCCTGAGGAGCGCAGGCATGAGCCTTTGAATGGAAAATATCCAAGGGAAACCAAAAATCATGTGGATCGGAGTGCTAAAATGGAGACGAATGTCCATGACGTATCGGGAATGGTGTTGAAATCCAACACACTAGTAAAAACAAAGAGGGCAACATTACGAGGGACAGAATTAAATCGACACACTGACTCGGCAAATGTGCATGTAATCGCAGAGAGAGCGAATGCCTCGAACCAAATGTCAAAGTGGGTCGTGTGCGCGAATTCTGGTTATGTGCAGCACAATTTTTCACCACACACTCCCACGACACAGAGAGTGAGAGAGGGAAACTACAAAAACGAACCCGAAAACCGTGATCGAATTATCGAAGTGGTGAACGAGGCAACATGAGGAAGGTAACGCATAAATGCGTTCGAAACCGCTACCTAGCGTTTCCCAGGATTTAACAAAAACAAAAATGAATATTCGTCGGAGTCATGATGTATCAGAACCGATGTAACGCAATATCGATGTTTAACGCTTGTTTAATTTTCTTTGCTCAATTCAAATAACCATGTTAAGTTGTGACACGTACGCGCGCGTTGTAAGGAATAGCAGCAAAACTTGAGGACAATCGATGGTTCATGATGGAAGAAGGGTATACATTTTTTTAAAAATAACCCGTGGCCATTTGACCACTGGTCATTTTTAAAAGGGCGGTATGTTGTATCCTAACCCTTCTTCCATAATTGAGATTAATAATATTTGATGATTTTTATATATTATCTTTTTACTTGTTTTTTTTAATGAGTGAAACACACCAAGCGCAGCAAACTGCAAAACACCAGGTGTTGTTAAGTAATGAACTGGAGGAGGGCTAGGATGGCAGAATTTGCAACCTTGCTTCAAGGAAAGATAAGGCCTGATGAACGGGCACATGTCACCCGTGCAGGCGGCAGAGACAGTGGGAGTGTCAGCCAGACATAGTTAAGGCAAAAAGCCCAACCATCCTGCATGGTTTTAAAGTAACGTCAAAATTCGAAATTCAACAACAGAGTAGGCTAAATTATCGATTCTCGCGCTCGCTCAAATTGGAGACCAGGCTGCGAGCTACATAAATGAACCATTGCCCATTTGCTAATCCAATACTGAATGTTAATATTACTGAAGTCAAAACGAATTCTATGACCTCAGCACATGGGCAAATAATAGGGCAGTGTCGACTCAAAGGCAATGGAAGAAACAGAGGCGCCTTTGTCTAAATCACAACCACAGAAAGCCAGGAATCATCACTGATTGTGTGTTAGGGATTCCGAGCTAATTAGAACACGTGCACACAGAAAGGGAGGTAGAAGCACGCCTTGTTCTCCTGCAGCTGAGGAAACAAAGATAAACCCAAAGAGGCCTTGGACCTGAAATTAAGAATAACATTCCCAGAGCAGAAGGTTGGAGGGACAGGGGAGAGCTGATTTAAAAAAAGTGTTGTATATCTCTCAAGGCGGGCAGACCCAGCTAAATAACACGGCTGCGGGGGTCACCAGAAGTTCGCGTTCGCCTAGTTAAGACAAAAAGCTCAATTATTCTGTATTGCTATTAAAGTAACGTTAAAGTCGGAATTTAACAACAGGGTAGGCTAAAGTTTGATATTCACACCCACTCCAATTAAACCAGGTCACAAGTACGCCTACTGAACCATCACCATCATTAAGTCAATATGAAATGTTATTTCCATACTTTAATGCTTTCTATACAACTCGACCCGAAGCATATGCATGAAAAGACAAAAGTAAAACTTATGAAAAGCCAGGATAACGGGATGAATCACCACCAGGTCGAATATAAATACATAATAAAAAAAACGATGTGAAACCCAGGGTCGGAGAGAAAGGGAGATCCCGGCCGTCTTTGTATCCCCGCAGCGCGGGATAGGAGTGTGTATACGCTCGGGGAAACACCTACACTTGAGTCAAGCACCACGATGGGAAACGACAGACCTTAGGTTACATACAGAATCATAACTGTGAAATAGTAAGGGACAAATGTTAACTTAAAACTTTTTAACCATTTCTTTGTGCGCCGGGTCGGAGAGAGTGTTGCCCCTCCCTCCAGGTTGTGCAACACGAACAAAGACGCCTATGAGACATTTGTAACGTCTGTGTTTTGGGTTCATGAAGAAGGCCAGACAAGAGATAATATTGCACCCAGACAGAGAGACGACCTCGAGGCAATTTGTAACATCTGATTGTTTGCTCGTGGGTTTATGGAGGGAGTGTGACAACGAATATACCGTCAGTGATGCACACAAGGACACACGGACATACGGACAGACACATGGACACACCTGCCTACGGACAGATCCTGACACAGCAAAAATCGGAAGAAGCCCCGCCTTGTGGGCGGGATCCAGGGGGATTTTTTCGGCATAAAGTAAAGGATCCTGAGCATTGGAAGTCAGTGCGACGAGAGGGTCCACTCAGGAGTGCGACGGGAGGGTCGACTCAGGAACGAGTGCGACCAGAGTGGGTCCACTCAGGAGTGCGACCAGCGGGTCCACTCAGGAGTGCGACCAGAGGGTCGACTCAGGAGCGAGGGCGACCAGCGGGTCGACCCAGGAGCGAGCTCGACCGGGAGGGTCGACTCAGGAGCGAGCTGCGACCAGCGGGTCGGCTCGACTCATCTTCAGCTCGTCAACCTCTGCCGAATCGGGGGTCTCTGCTGCCACCGGAGTGGTGAGCATCGCGGATCGGCGACAACCCAGAGCTGCACGCTACGAGCGAGTTGTGGGCGCCACCTACCGACCGGGTTCCGAACTGCGACAGCGTATCAACGGGCATCCGAACCAGTTCGCCACGGTGACAGGGGATCAACTGATACGTATGACGCGCACCGCCCCCTCACCACACGACCACCAGGCGTCTGTTTGACCTAAAGAATCGACTCCGAACACTGACTATTCAAGACAACTCTTACCACTCAAAAACACTCGAACCCATAAGCCATCCGTGGCTGGAAAGCATCACAACGAGACCGAGTGATGGCCCTCCGTCGTTTATAAGAGTATTCTTAATTTTTATCTTTAATATTTAGTGGGCTGTACTCTTAATCGCATAAATTCCCAACAGATCCATCAATACGAACTGATTCTTGGCACCTCCTTCCGCCGAGCCACGCTCACGTGGGGAGTGGTGGCCCACCGGATCCTTATCAGGTGATCTGGTCCCCAATTAGTAAACTTGGTATAAGATAACGAGCTTCGGAAAAGGAGCACCGTCGCAGGCCCTTACTCCGAGCCGTTCTGTTGTCAGATAACCTGCCGATGTATCTGTTGAGATTGGTGCCTTTAAGAATAATAACTGTTTTTGATTGTGTTTTTTTTTATCGCCGTATAATCTTTCAAGTATCTTTCAGTCATAATCGCCGCACGTACTCGCATCCTCTACAGAATATTCAACTGTCCCGTGACCCAAGGTGTTAACAACGTGATAAGGGTTGCGTATGGTCAATAAGGAGTGTGGTACTGCGTGAACAATATTGAGTATAATCATTCATTAACATTAAGGTTTTCTTAAGCATAGTATTTGCGTGTTTTAACGACTCTCTCTCTCACTAACAACCATCGCGTTATGCGTGATCCATGTGCAGTTGTCAAAGTGAAATCAGACAATCGTTGATGATACTGTATTGATGCCGTGTTGACGTTCCGGGATTGAGAGTTCGCATATTATATCATAGTTAAGGTTGAATTAGTAATAAATTGATCAATACAGAAGTGGTTGTGTGATTCTTTCCTGAAATCTATGCATAAGATCTGCTTCTGCGTTGAGATTTGAACTTGGTGACCTTAATAAACACACTAATACATACTCAGTAAATGTTAAAGCGATAACGGGGTGAACCGGGGTCTGGTTATCATAACGACTTGCGTTATCATAATTACACCCACTCGCATAATTAATACGATTACCTCTCGAATTGGCATAATTAAAATGTGCGTAATTACATAAATTAACATATTTCCGGATAATTACACATTTGGCCAAATTTCATTTAATTATTATTATTTCCACTGAATATTCATAACCCACATATACAACATAATAATTTCACCCACGCACGCATACAACATAACAAATTTTCATACCCAACATATACAACAACACACACCAACAACGACAACGACGACAACTCAACACATGCGTCAATAACCACTCTGGTCTTGCTCGACATTATGCTTTTGTGTTTGCAGATGCGTTACGAAAACAACAACAACAACAACGACGACAAAAAGGGGGGCTCTCAACACAGGTAAATGGCGTAGCATGGAGCACACAGTCAGCCCCAAGCCTCGCAACTTCAGCACTCTGGACAGCGCCGGTTGGGGAAGAAGTTGGGGGATTGTGCGGTCCCGACGTCACTCGCCAGCAATGTTCGAGCCGAGACCGGGGCTCGAACTCAGGTGGCCAGGCGCGAGAGCCGTGCAGTGTCGAGAGCCGTCGCGACAGCGCTCCAAAGTGACAACGGTGACGACAGCGGCTACGGCCAGCGGAGCAACATCGTCAGTCGCACGGAGTGTGACTCCCCACGCGGTGCGGAAAGTCGCTGCCGAAGGTTAAACACTCAACAGGAAACAAGAGAAGCGTCACTTTTACACGAGTGGACAAATACAGCGTGGGTCACATGAAGGGCGCGTGTATGTGTGTGTGTACATGTACACACATACACGTGTGTGTGTGTGTGTGTACATGTACACACACACATACACGTGTGTGTGTGTGTATGTGTGTACATGTACACACACACATACACACGTGTGTGTGTGTGTGTGTACATGTACACACACACACACACGTGTGTGTATGTGTGTATGTGTGTACATGTACACATACATACACACACACGTGTGTGTGTATGTGTGTATGTGTGTGGTTAGCGCCGCCGTGTTCGTGTAGCCCGGTTAGACTAGTTCGATTCCAGCTCACGGCCAACACCGGTGACAATTATCTGAACCGGTCCAAGTCCTCCTCCTCTAGGTCGACTCAGCCTCAAATGAGTATGTCTGATGTGGTGTGTAAACATCGCCACTCGGGAGACAGAGGCGGCGGGGCGTTGTGCTGGCCACCCACCCCCTCGTGTGACACGCCGGCCTTCATAGGTGCTCGCTAACAGCACTTGCCCCTACAGCCTGTTGAAGACTATACGGGGGATCTGTTTCTTTGTGTTTGGCGCTGCGCTGCGCTACGAACCCAGCGAGCCGAGTTCGATTCCCGCTCACGGCCAACACCAGTTGGCGATTAACGGAACCGGTTCTGAGCCTCCCCCTAGGTCGACTCAGCCTCAAATGAGTACCTGGTACAGAGTGTGTAAACATCGCCTGTCGGGCGTGGTGCTGGCCACCCCCCCCCCCCCCCCCCTCGTGTGTAGCCACGGCGCCTGAGGACACTTTTTGCCTCTGAAGGCCACGGAGCTATATCCCTGCGGCTCGATCGTGAGCTGCTTGTGGGAGAACACGAATTAAATTGTTTTTATTAAATGAGATGAGCACACACAGTCGCCTTCATCGCATATCCGTCTCTACGCATGAAACATCAAGGTATTTGTTTTATGGCTGTGATGTTTTTTTAAGCGAGTCGGATATGTGAAGGAGACACGGCTTACTTGTTTACTACTGAATAGTCTACCGCAGCACGTGAAGTAGGACCATTGCCCGAAACGTCGCCTACGACATACAGTACACACACACACATCACTTACCGTGGAGCGATGGCCGTGGGGCCACCACGTTTGTTGTCCTGCCCCCACACCTCCGATTAGTGCGGTTGGCTACGTACGGTGCGAAAGAAGTTCGCCACACGCACGCGCACTCGTTTAATTGCAACGCCCACATACGCCACAGAAATATTGTCATTGACAAAACGCCAAATGTAGTTGTTTTCTTCTTGTTCTTCTAAACACACTTTTTTTTATTATCAATCGATTAACCGGTTCGACATCACGAACCACGAATAACTCTACCAATAGGGTTTTCCCCTTTTTTTCTGGCAACAAAAACTGACACCTTTTGCAAGGAATCATGCTTACATTAACCACTATACTTGCAGTCAAATGCAAAACAAAAAACAATACTCTGATAATGTATGAATTGTCTTTGAAAATGATTGGTCCACACCAGAGACAGCCTTCTTTAGAGCCTAGTCTCATACAGTGTTCGACCAGATGACGCCAAAAGGCGGCATTCGACTGCGAGTATTGTGGCTAATGTAAGCACGATTCCTTGCAAAAGGTGGCATTTTTTGTTGCCAGAAAAAAGGGGAAACCCCTATTAGTATATTGTGGTGCTGGCAAAGGAGGTCCACCACGAATAACTCGTCGCTCGCAACGCGCTCACCGGCCTTGACGGAGCAGTGCACGTGCGACTTGGACTCGTAGTGGACCCAGTCGAAGCCCGCCTGGGCGGCGAGGCGTGCCAGCGTGCCGTACTTGTCGCGGTCGCGGTCCGACGTGGTGATGTCCACGGCGCGCCCCTCGTAGTGCAGCGACTCCTCCGAGTGGTGGCCGTCCTCGTCCCAGCCCTCGGTCACGCGCAGCTTCACGCCGGGCCACGTGTTCATCACGGAGATGGCGAGCGAGTTGAGGCGCTCCTTGCAGCGCTGAGCACGAGCGAGCGAGCGGAGAGAGACGGAAGAGAGAGTTGAGAGGGGAGAGACGGGGCAGACTTTTGACTTTTTAAACAACTTTTATTGCCGCCAGCAGCAGCACAGCGCTGGAGGCGACTCCGATATGAAATGCACAAAGTCACCAGCAAATGAATGAAAATAAACGCTACAAATCCACGTGCTGTGGCGCTAAATGCGCCGCGCACAACACGAAAGAAAAGTCACGTGGTGGTGGTGGTGGTCATCGCGCACGCCACGGTGACGAGCGAGCGCTTCAGAAGGTGAACACCACGAGGGTGCTGTCCACGCTGGTGCAGAGAGGGGCTTGTCCGGCTCCCAAGTGTAGGGACCGGAGTTCAGTGAGAGGTGGACACAGGAGGGTGTGTGGGTGGCGTAGGTGGAGAGAGTAGAGGGAGAGAGAGAGGCAGAGCGAGAGAGAAACAAGGAGTTGGGGAGAGAAATACAAAGGGGGGTGGGGTGGGAGGTAGACAGATGGAGCGAGAAAGGAAGGAAAGAAGGGTACAGTGGAGGGGAGACACGGGGAGACACGGAGAGACACGGAGAGACACGGAGAGACACGGGGAGACACGGGGAGACAGTAAATTGCGAGAGAGAAGGGAGATGGCAGTAGGGTAAACAATGGGGTGTGGAGGGGGGTGAAATGACGAGACAAAGGGGCAGAGATGGAGCGGGCGGGAGATGGAGAGAGACGAGGGAAGAGGAGGGGGGTTATGCACGGGGAGAACAAGGGTAGAGAAGGAGAGAGAAGGAGACATCGACAGAGATAGACACGATGAGAGGGAGAAATGGAGAGAGAATGAGAATAGGGAGAGAGGGGGGAGCGATACACGGAGAGACGGCGAGAGGGGAACTACAGGGAGGAGGAGGAGGGGGGAAGAGTGAGAAATATGGAGACCAACACGGAGAGACGGAAAGAGAGGGAGACACGGGCTGCGTGTAGAACGAGAGAGAGCGAGAGAGCGGGGGTTACATTAAGCAAAGATTAAAACAAACGAAATGGTGAACAAAGCAAAGTGCCGACTACACCGAGCATCTTCTTGTTTCCACTGATCATAAAAATGATGATAATATCATCATTAGGAGTATCATCACTGATGATCATTTCATCATTAGAAGTATCATCACTGATGATCATTTCATCATTAGGAGTATCATCACTGATGATCATTTCATCACTTTTTGGTTCTTTCGGTAAAGTCACGTAGGTATAAAATAAATTAATGATTTTATGAATTTTCTACCCACGTGACTTTACCGAAAGAACCAAAGAGTATGGATCCTTGCAGTCACAAAACTTCAAATCTAGATTGATCATATCATTATTAATAGTATCATCACTAATGATCATGTTATATTCATTTAGGAGTATCATTACCAGCGCCACCATCAGCAGTACTATCATCATCCTCGCCATCATCTTCCTCGCCATCATCATCTTCCTCCACATCCTCATCCCCATCATCATAACCATCATCCATCCTCACCCTCACCTAATCCCCCCCCGCCCCAATCAAGGCACCCTCCTCACCTGCGTCATGAGGCGGTCGGCCCCGGTGCCCTCCTCGTCCTTGAACACGACGTCGGGGTTGTAGTTGGGCGTCAGCTCCCGGAACCTCTCGGAGCCGCGTGCGATCTTCCCCTCGTAGCGGCCGCTCGCGCCCAGCGCCCTCTCGGCCACGTTGGGCACGAACTGCTTGAAGGCGAGCGGCGTCAGCTTGCGCGCCGGGCGCCGCTGGCCCCCGTTCAAGCTACCAGGTCCGCAGGACTCTGCCGGCTGAGGCAGCAGCAGCAGCAGGAGCAGCAGCAGCAGCAGGAGGATGCTGACGGACAGCGGCGGCGGCGGCGGCGGTGATGAGGAGAGCGGCGCGCTCCGCCGATGGGCGAGGAGATGGTTCCAGGTGGCGACAATCTCGCCCCATGCTGCTGCCGCCGCAAGATGTCAGCTGGGTGCCCGGCTGTGTGCTGCTGCTGCTGCTGGATGGTGGTGACGCTAAAGCTGCTGACGATGGTGGTGGCGGTGGTGGCGATGGCGCTGCTACAGCCGATGATGATGGTACAGATGGCGATCGTGTTGCGGATGGTGCTGGTGGTGGTGTTGGTGGTGACAATGGCGATTGTGTTGCTGCTAATGATGATGCTTGTGGTGATGTTTGTGGTAATTTTGTGTTGGTCATGGTGATACTGATGGTGATTGTGTATTGCTGATGGTGATGATGGTAATTGTGTATCGCTGATGGTGATGATGGTGATTGTGTATTGCTGATGGTGATGATTGTAATTGTATATTGCTGATGCTGATGGTGATTGTGTATTGCTGATAGTGGTGCTGCTGCTGCTATTACCACCGCTGTCGCTGTTATGGTGGTGGTGCTGCCGCTGCTGATAATGATATCGCTGTTGGTGGTGGCTGAGTTGTCGGCGAATGCTGCAGGCTGCGCACGTGCGCGTGTGTCCCTCCGTCTCTGTCCGTATGTGTGTGTGCGTGTGTGTGGCCAGTACCAAGACACAAGCAAGCAGCAGCAGCCCTCCTCACACACAAACCCAGGGGCCAAGCAACGGGGCACGCCGATTGTTGAAGCGCGCTTGCAGAGGCGCACACCACTCGCACCGAGCTGCCAAGCCGCCTTGTCTGCTGCTGCTGCTGCCGCCTTGTCTGCTGCTGCTGCTGCCGCTGCTGCTGCTACTGCTGGGGCTCTCACCGCAGTCCCGCGGCCTCGTGGTTGCAAATGAATAGTTTGGAGCCCCGCGCTGTGCCAAGAGTGCCGCGCCCTGGGAGACCTCCACCACCTCCACCACTACCTCCTCCACCACCACCTCCACCACCACTACCTCCTCCTCCTCCACCACCTCCTCCACCACCACCACCTCCTCGTCGTCTCTCGTTCTCTCTGTCTCTCTCGAGCGCGTCCTGGAGCACGTTGTAGAGAGGGAGGGAAGGGGGGAGTGAGGGGCGGGGCTGAAAATCTGGAGCCTGAGATGGAAGCGAGGGAAACCTCAATCTGTGAAGTGGCGAAGACACAAGTGAAGAGGGTCGCACTTCAGACCTCGACGACGCGCCCAGCGAGGGGGCCGAGGGCTCCCAGGAAACGCGAGCAGCCAAGAGCACGGAGGAGCCCACACAGGACCCCGGCAAGGCAGCAGCGGGGACCAGGAAGAAGAATGAAGCAGCGGCACAGGAGGATAAAGGCAAGCCGTTTGCAGGCGACATCTGCGACCTTTGCGGGAAGCGGTACAAGAACCGCCCTGGGCCGGGCTGTCATTACACGCACAGCCGCTTAGTGGATGAGGAGGGCGAGGACAAGGACTCGTGGCCCGCCACACCTGTCACGCGCCGCTCGGAGGACCTCAAAGCCAAAAAAGTCCTGATGGGCTGGCAAACCCTAGCAACTACTGCGATTTGGAGAACAAGGAGACGGGACACCGGAAGAATTGGTTTCCTGTTCCGATTGTGGAGTTTCTGCACACCCGTCCTGTTTGGAGTACACTTCAAACATGAGCACCGCCATCAAGACTTACCGTTGGCAGTGCATTGATTGCAAGCGCTGCAACATTTGCGGCGCCTATGAGAATGACGAACATTGTAACCATAAATGCCTTAATAGTGGAATATTTTGTATCACAGTGGCCAATAGAATCTGAGTAGACCTAATGTACAACAACCAGATCCTATGTAATTTGTGTGTATATGCGCCGAATTTTGAGAATGTTTGTTGATTTTAATTTTATGCTGTGTACCTGCTTGTGGAAAGGAGAGAGCAGTACTTTCCGCAGGTTTTTTTTGTAAGAGGTTTTTTTGTTTGCCTGTTTGGCCATCCTTAGCAGTCTGGTGTATCTTACTGGGCGTTGGGTTGGCTCCCCATGAGGGTGTGCTCACTGCCATTGCTTACCGAGGTACTACATGCTTTGGGTACCAACCATCCCCGTGTGCTGGTTGTTTACTCAGTGCTGTGTTTGGTCACCTGATATGCCAAGGTCTGCAGTAAGTAGTTACTGTGTATTGCAGCTGATCTTTTTTTTACTGTAATGTTCAAGCTTGCTTACGGATTTAGAAGAAATTTAATGAAAGAATGGTACGAAAAAAAGGGGAGGGAGGGGAGGGGAGGGAGGGAGGGAGGGAGGGGGATCTGGTGATGGGTATTTTGAGGATGATTTGTTTTCTTATTGGTGTCTATGAACACCGTAACACACAATGGGACTAATGTTACACGGGAAACTCGCGTTAAATTTTTGATTAAAAGAAAAATACAAACAAACGACATGATGAACGAAGTAAAGTGCCGAAAGACTGAGCATCTTTCTCGTCTGATCGTTTAAAAAAAGGAGGGAGGGGAGAGAGAGGTGGGAGGGAGGGGACGAGGGATAGAGGGAGAGAGGGGTGGGAGGGAGGGAGGGGGGTGGGAGGGGTGGAAGGGAGGGAGTGGTGGGAGGGGAGGAGGGAGGGAGGTGAGAGAGGGGTGGGAGGGAGGGGGAGGGGTGGGAGGGAGGGGGGGAGCAAGAGGGAGGGGGGAGTAGGAGAGGGAGGGGCGGCAGGAGGGGAAGGATGGGAGGGAGATTTGGGGGTCTTACAATGGAACATCTGTGACGTGTTGTTTGTCTACTAAAAGCCATCCAGGCAGCGAATTTCAGTCACGTAGGGAAAAATAAATAATAATTAATAAATTATAAAATGATAGAAATAATATTAATAAAATGATAATTATTAGACTATTTTATATAATTTAATTAATTTTATTATTTCCATCATTTTATTATTTAATATTTATTTTTCCCTACTTGACTTTACCGAAAACACCTAAGAGTGTGAATCGTTGCAGTCACGAATGCTTCAAATCTAGAAGCATTGAGGTGTTTTAGAAACACAGATGAAGGTCTTCATTCCGGTGAGCTATCAAGATCTTTTACACAAACGCCGAGGAAGGTCACGGGGTCAGGACATGAGAACATTCAATACAAAAGCACGATACGCTCAAAGTAAAAACGAACATTAATTGTCACGCACAACGAGTCTGTGTGCAAAATGTCAGCTCGATTGGATCACGGGAAGTGGGTTAAAAAACGACCGAAAGATTTGCACGGTCGTAAGCGCGCAAGCAGGCAAGTGAACTTAATATAAAGGATTTAAAAATACGTCAATTTTCTTTGAGATTTGAAGCTTTCGTAACTGCAAGGATTCATACTCTTAGGTTTTTCGGTAAAGTCACGTAGGAAAAAATAAGAAATATATAATGAAAAATAACTAAATTATCACAATTGAGTTATTTTCGTTTATTATAATTTATAACTTTTTACCTACGTAATTTTACCAAAAAAACCTAAGAGTATATCAATTATCTGTATACCGATTAAATCTAGTTTAGTTTTATCTGTATATGGATAACACGTAGTTTAGCTGTATCTGTATATCGATAAACAAGATCGTGTTTTCATGTTATCTGTATATAGATGACGAATTAGTGAAGTTGAATAAGTATTTATAAATACATGTAAATTATGGTTTTACCTTTCCTCTACTTTGCGTGGCGGTGACACTGATTCTGCCGAGTTGTTGAACTCAGCAGCAGCAGAAGGAGCAGTGCAGATGGAGGGTGGCATGTGATGTCGATCTGAATGTCACTTCTATTTCTATACAGGCAGTCCTCTACTTACGATGGAGATGTGTTACAACGACCCTATCATCGTAAGTCGAAAATATCGTAAGTCGAAGATGGCCTCTAGCCTAGCCAGGAGTCTTACAGGGTGGTGGTAATCTAGCAAAACAGAGCAAGTTACAGTAGCGTACTGTATAGACTATATCCTGTGTGTTTATTAATTACAAGACTGTATTGCACAGTAACATTTAAAGTAAAAAAAAACCAAGGTAAATTCTTAACCTATATGAACTGCAAATTAATATGAAGTTTGTTCAGGAAACAATCCTATCTGCTAGAAAAATAAACTTTTAGCATGCATTGAACGTATCGTATCGTGGTAACATTGAAATGAAATCGCTAAAGCTACGTATCATAATGTAGTGTATAATGTAGTGTATAGCGTAGTGTATAGATAGTGTAGTGTAGAGTTTAGTGTGTAGTGTATAGTGTAGTGTATAGCGTAGTGTATAGTAATAGTGTAGTGTATAGTTTAGTGTGTAGTGTATAGTGTAGTGCAGGGGTCGGGAACCTTTTTGACTGGGAGAGCCATAAAAGCCCAATTTTTCTTAATATATTTCATTGAGAGCCATATAGTATTTTAAACGTATCATAAATTAAATATGTCTTACTTTTAATGCGACTTCTGGTCACGGGACCCGTGACCCGAGAAATTTTATCTTCAAAACTAATTTCTGTTTACTTTAAAATGACACAGTATTATTAAGCAATATCACAAGTATTTTAAAATCAGTTCCAAACTCATTTTATTTTTATTTTATTATTATTTTTTTCAACTCAAATTTGTCTGGGAGCCATATGCCGTCACCGGAAGAGCCATATATGGCTCGCGAGCCATAGGTTGCCGACCGCTGGTGTAGTGTATAGTAGTGTATAGTAATAGTGTAGTGTATAGTAATAGTGTATAGTAACAGTGTAGTGTATAGTGTAGTGTATAGTGTAGTGTATAGTGTAGTGTATAGTGTAGTTTATATTAGTGTGTAGTAGTAAATAAAATCGCTCAAACTACGTATCATAAATGCATTCACCGTGGCCAATTACAGCCAACGTTAGTTGAGCGTGGACAATTAGACCCAAGCCGAAACATAACATTTCCAAAAGAATGTTTTAAAAAAAAAAATTTTAATGATAGAATATCGTGTTGTCATCAGTATGACGTAAGTATACCAAGTTTGCAGTCGATGCCACATTGGGAAGTGGGTTAAAATTGAGTGACAAGATTTGAGGATACAACAACGACAACAACAACGTGTAAAATTGGAATCATGGAGAGTATCTATATGGACAAGGCGCTCTACCTACAGCATGTACCGCTATAGACCTTGTGCATGTGTAGTAGTACCGCAGTAATTACCATGAAAATCGGAATATTTTTATAGGGTAAGGGTAAAAGTAGGCTCATTGTTTTTCTTACTCTTAAGTTTTTTCGGTAAAGGCACGTTGGTTAAATAATGCAAATAAATAATAATACGTGAAAATAAGTCGATGTATTTTTATTTTTTTATTATAATGTTTTTATTTTTTTAGGACGTGACTTTACCGAAACAACCCGCTAAGAGTATGAATCCTTGCAGTCACGAAAACTTCAAATCTAGAATCGCTGCTTTTCCCTTTAACATTCACCTTGCCGGGGCCTACACGCACACACTCACCCCCACTCGCTCGCTCACTCACCCACACAGGAGGAGGTGGAGGAGGTGGTGATGATGAGAGGTTTGCCTGGTGAGGTGTCAGTCCCAGCACCACAGCCGCAGCAATGGTGGAGCAGCAGTTGCCCAGCAAGAACCCAGCCAGCACCCAGCAGCTTGACTGCAGCAGCGTCTGTGTCCAGGGCTCCGTGTAGACTCAGCCCTGTTGACTCAACACGCCCCTTGCCAAGGGCTGCCTTCGGCTCTGGCGAATGGTCGATGGTTTCCACTGAGCTGTGTGGATTTAAGCTTCACAATCATGGAATGTATTGCTCAATACTCACGTCTAAAGTCAACATCGTGTAGGGTAGACTCTGTCAACTGCTGGATGAGGAGGAGGGGTACAGGGGGGTGCAGGGGGGGCAGTGTTGAATCTATGGGCAGTGTTGAGTCTATGGGCAGTGCTGAGTCTATGGTGCAGTGCTGAGTATATGGTGCAGTGTTGAGTCTATGGGCAGTGTTGAGTCTATGGGGCAGTGCTGAGTCTATGGGCAGTGTTGAGTCTATGGGGCAGTGCTGAGTCTATGGGCAGTGTTGAGTCTATGGGCAGTGTTGAGACTATGGGCAGTGCTGAGTCTATGGGCAGTGTTGAGTCTATGGTGCAGTGTTGAGTCTATGGGCAGTGTTGAGTCTATGGGCAGTGTTGAGTCTATGGTGCAGTGTTGAGTCTATGGGTAGTGTTGAGTCTATGGTGCAGTGCTGAGTCTATGGGGCAGTGCTGAGTCTATGGTGCAGTGTTGAGTCTATGGGCAGTGTTGAGTCTATGGTGCAGTGCTGAGTCTATGGGGCAGTGCTGAGTCTATGGGCAGTGTTGAGTCTATGGGGAGTGTTGAGTCTATGGGCAGTGTTGAGTCTATGGTGCAGTGTTGAGTCTATGGTGTAGTGTTGAGTCTATGGTGCAGTGTTGAGTCTATGGGGAGTGTTGAGTCTATTGGGCAGTGAGTCTATGGGCAGTGTTGAGTCTATGGGCAGTGCTAGTCTATGGGCAGTGTTGAGTCTATGGTGCAGTGTTGAGTCTATGGGGAGTGTTGAGTCTATGGGGAGTGCTGAGTCTATGGGCAGTGTTGAGTCTATGGGTAGTGTTGAGTCTATGGGCAGTGCTGAGTCTATGGGCAGTGTTGAGTCTATGGTGCAGTGTTGAGTCTATGGGCAGTGCTGAGTCTATGGTGCAGTGTTGAGTCTATAGTGCAGTGTTGAGTCTATGGTGCAGTGTTGAGTCTATGGTGCAGTGCTGAGTCTATGGTGCAGTGTTGAGTCTATGGTGCAGTGTTGAGTCTATGGGCAGTGCTGAGTCTATGGTGCAGTGTTGAGTCTATGGGCAGTGTTGAGTCTATGGTGCAGTGTTGAGTCTATGGTGCAGTGTTGAGTCTATGGTGCAGTGTTGAGTCTATGGTGCAGTGCTGAGTCTATGGGCAGTGCTGAGTCTATGGTGCAGTGTTGAGTCTATGGTGCAGTGTTGAGTCTATGGGCAGTGTTGAGTCTATGGGCAGTGTTGAGTCTATGGTGCAGTGTTGAGTCTATGGTGCAGTGTTGAGTCTATGGGCAGTGTTGAGTCTATGGGCAGTGTTGAGTCTATGGTGCAGTGTTGAGTCTATGGTGCAGTGTTGAGTCTATGGTGCAGTGCTGAGTCTATGGGCAGTGTTGAGTCTATGGTGCAGTGTTGAGTCTATGGTGCAGTGCTGAGTCTATGGGCAGTGTTGAGTCTATGGGCAGTGCTGAGTCTATGGTGCAGTGTTGAGTCTATGGTGCAGTGTTGAGTCTATGGTGTAGTGTTGAGTCTATGGTGTAGTGTTGAGTCTATGGGCAGTGTTGAGTCTATGGTGTAGTGTTGAGTCTATGGACAGTGCTGAGTCTATGGTGCAGTGCTGAGTCTATGGTGCAGTGCTGAGTCTATGGGCAGTGCTGAGTCTATGGTGCAGTGCTGAGTCTATGGGCAGTGCTGAGTCTATGGTGCAGTGCTGAGTCTATGGGCAGTGCTGAGTCTATGCCATAGAGTTTTTTTTCACCCGCGTGACTTAAAGAACCAAAGAGTATGGAACGATGCCTGCAGTCACGAAGGCTTCAAATCACGACTGAAGAATCCGCGAGATAAAAATGAGAGCAGTCGAGGGCGAAGAGGAATGCGTCGCGTGAGACTGGACGGGGCGTCGTGGTTTTTATTGCGACTTTCTGCCGCGGTGCAGTCTGACCCCAGCGCCCCCACTGGGCTATAGCACGTCGGCTTCCTCCAGGAGAAACACAAAATATCATCCCGACAATTGTCACAGCTGAGTCACGGAACCATTAGACAGACTCGATTCCCGCTCGCGGCCAACATCTGAACCGGTCACGGGCCTCCCCTAGGTAGACTCGGCCTCAAATGAGTAGCTGGTGCGGTGTGTAAACATCGCCACTGGGGAGACAAAGGCGGCCGGGCATGGTGCTGGACACCCACCCCCTCGTGTGCCGTGTCAGTCTCCATAGGCGCTGCTACTTGTGGTGCCACAACGACGGGGCCGCTCTGCCGAGCCAGGGAGCCGCCCGGCTTCCCCCACCGCACTTCCCCCCATCACCCCCCCCACATAAGCACGCACCCGCACCCACGTAGGGCCTCGTGGTCGGGTCACCTACCCTGAGTTTTCACCCGAGGGCCCCCTCGGGGGGTTACCCCACGGTTTCTCAGGGCCAGGGAATTGGACAGGACCCTTCCCAGGCCAAGTAACACTGCGGCGCCGTGGGCGGATTTGAGATCGCACGACCACGGCGAGCTCAGAGAGCCCCGCAGTTAGAAACGCATACAAACACAAACATGAGCCAGCAAGGCGGATAGCTGGGATCAGGACCCGGGGCTACTGATTGGTCAAAAGGTCAAAGGCCGGCGGGATCGCAAAAGGGCGGGAAATCCTAGGCTCAGGATTGGTCGAGAGACCAAGGCGGTCTGGACGGGGGCGCCTAGCCTTTGATGTGGATAGTTTAAAAGAAAACGCTGGGGCAGTAGGGAACTCTCTTCTTCTGGAGTAGTGACACGGGGTCAACGACGAGGGAGTCATCGGGCGAGCCGCGAGATCGTCTGCAGGACGACCTGAGCGCCGCAAGGTCACCTAGGACTACAGACGGTATCGTATTACGCGCCTTACAACACCTCAGAGCGGAGAGTAGGATCCGTAGGAGAGGGTTAGTTCGGGGTAAGGACGAGTAGGAAAGCGGTTTAACAGAGAGCGCAGCATAGAATAGGGCTGCACGCCACTAGAGAGTGGGTTAGAAGCGCCTTGCTGGCCCGTACACACACACGGGTGGCTCGGTGGGTTAACAAGGGCTAATAAAATCTCGAGCGTAGTAACAAAACCGTGTTGTTGGGTGTTTTTGAACGTGGTATTAGCATGCACATTCGCGGGTGTGTGGTCGTTGTATGCGTAAAGGCCGTGGTCTCTGTACGATTGTGCGGGTACGGAGGTGTGTGTGTTAACGCCCGGGGAGAGCACTTTTGTGTGTTGGCGTGCCTACGCAGCCGTGTGAGAGGAGAGTCGTCCTTGCACGATACTTGTGTTGACGTGCACGCGCGAGTGCGGGAGGGGACGAGTCGTCGTGTCGGCGTGCACCCCGCTCGCGTGTGCGAAACCGCGGTGCGCAGTGAAGCTGTTAGCTTTGTGCGAGCTTGCGTGTGCTCGAGCGCGTAATCGGCTGCGCATTGTTGTACGGTTTGTCTCGCGCGCACGGCGGCGGCAACTTGAGTCGTTGTGTCGGCGTGTGCCCCACTTGCGTGTGCTCGTTACTTGCGTAAGCTCTCGGCGTGCGTAATCGGCGTACCCCAGGTGCGCGATCGTAACGTGAGCGGCCAGCGTGGCGCAGAGCGGCGCAAGAGTGGGTATTGCGTGTGGAGCTGTATGTGTGTGCGCACACGTTCACGACGTGTGTAATACAGGTGCGCGATCCTAACGTGAGTGGTCAGTGTTGAGTGAGTGCCGCGCAGAGCTGTGTGTGGGAGTGCGCATACGTTCGTTACGTGTCGGATACCGATGCGCATTGGTAACGTGCCGCACAGGGCTATACTGCGAGCACGGCGTTTGATTGATGATGATGTGCGCACGTATGCTCGCAGCGTGGGAGCGCGGCGCGAGGCTGTAATAGTAGGGGTGTCGCGGTCGAATGCCGGCGAAACCGTAGCGGGTAATAGGGAGGTAGGGTAACGAAAACGGAATAGGGGATGCAGGCGGGAGGGACCCCGGGGGCCGACGGCCCCCACATGCACCTTGAGGCCACGTGAAGTGTCGAACGCCGCTGGCAGGAGGTCACGGGGCAGACCCAGGTGCCACGGGTCGACTGACCGAGATGACCGAGATGACTGGCTGATGCACACCTGTCCCCCTACTGTACCAACTTGCTGTGCTTTAGCCACCCGGCGCTCCGCTCGTTGTTGTGACGTCGCTCCTCCGCCCTCCGTTGTTGTCGGAGGGCGACTGCCTCCAACTGCCCAGTAGGTCCTTCAGAGCCTCAAC
>NW_026892182.1:0-7617 GCF_015708825.2 Lethenteron reissneri
GCTTCGTAACCAATCTTGCCAAGGCTACGTTGCATTGCTTCGCAACCAGTTTCAGATTTGTGTCACCTGCTGTGAACGAATTGTCTTCATTCTCACTCTATACCAGCCCTTGTTGATGTCTCACTCATTGTGGTGAAGTTTGGCCAAACAACCCCTCGCCCCATTACGAGTTCGAATGATGGCTTTAATCTAAGTTGTCTTGTGGTGGTTGTGTTGTTGTGTTTGACTTGCATCCCAGTGGTATTTTTGCACAGCGTTGGTGTATGGTGCTTTTTTTCTCGAAGACTTTGCAGTTTTTTCCTGGATATTTCTGTTGCGCATAGTCACTTTAAGATGTTTTCTTGTTAATGTTTTAGTTTTTTGTTTGTTGCGGTTGCACCCGATTCAAGAGCCGAATGGCTCACATGGCTATACCTAATAAGTGAAACTTAAAACTGAAACCTATACGGCATGGGGGAAGCCTTCACCCAGCGAGTCACGTCAGCAACATTTTAAATGCAGGATGATTAAAGAATTGTTAACACTTCTGAGAATGTTCAACAATAGCACGATACATGTTGCCTGCGAGCTCTGGAGGCCACCTGGAGAGGATTCCAGGCACAGCGTTGACAACGATGGCGAGCAAGTGTGAGACTCTGATTTTGTTGAAGCTGTTAACATCACATTTGTTATCACGTCACAGCGTAGCATTGTCCGTTTCTTTTTCCATTGAAAACGACAGTCACCATAGAAGTGTTAACATGTTTTTGAAGCACCCAGTACATAGTATGATACTATTATTATTCTAGTTATGATGCCGATCACATAGCCGTCCAGGATTCTAGTGTTTATTTCCACACCGAAGACGGAACCCTTGGGGGATGGGGTAGGGGAGGTGGTAGGTGGTGCCACAGCAATGTGCCAGCAATTCCCAGGGCGGATGAGCCGAGCGTGTAATCTCCCGAGCCCTCGGCTGACACCTGCGCTCAGAGACAAGCAGCACGGACTGGCAGAGTTGTTTGACCCTTCACAAACTGGGAGAGTGGGGAGGAGGTTGGGGGGTGGGGGGAGATGACGACTATCTTCTCTATCGAAAGGAAGAAGAAAAAAACATGCATAATTATTCAGCAGCTTTGGGCAGAGTGTTAACTCAAATCGATAGGCTTCATTAGGCACGGGGGGGGGAGGGGGGTTAGCAAATTGGCTCAATCTGCCAATGGCTGAGATTGAGCCGCGACTCGGCGCTGATCCTGTAATCTCGCGTTGACCTCCTGACCCTCTACGGACAAGGGGTCACTCCCGGGTGCCCGGCACGCGTGGCGAGTGAGGAATGGGGAAGCGGGGGGGGGGGGAGTCGTGGGGGATAAAGAGATGAGGGAGGGAGGTCTTGGGATTCAGAACCTCGTCATCCCCCCCCCCCCCCGCGGGCAGACACGGCAGGGGGGGGGTGAACACGACCACGTGACCAGTTACTTAGCGAAGGGGAATTTGCGGAACAACCACATCACTCTGGGTGCATTCGATCTCATCGGATCTCGGTGAGCAGCGAAGCAGGCGTGAGCCTGGTTAATAGTGGGGAATACCAGGTTCTCGCGGCCCGTTCGCACGGCGGATATGATCGCTGAAACCTACTCGTGTCATTCGTCCACAAGACGGTCGTTGAATTATGAAATGGGAGACTCAGCCAAAAACAATTGGACAGACAGACGGACAAGCGGCTCTCAGCTCGCGGCTACCGCCCCGTGCTGCGTTTTTCCCGGACTGTGCAACTCCGACTTTCGCTGGAAGTCTGTGGAATAAAAAAATAACCCGTAAAAACAACGTTTTTCACTATAAATCCTGTATATGCGTGTTCAATGGGCCACAACCCAGCCCACATTGGTCTTTGAAACGGGCGGCTAGAGTCCTCTCGTCCTCTGGCTTGAGATGGCTGCCACCTATGGGTCAGATGATTGCCTGGCACCATTAAGCAACTGGTAATTAAATATAAAAAAAAAAAATCCTACAAAGTGTGAAATTTTGGAAAAAACAATTTAACGAAAATAAATTGTCACGCACAACGAGTCTGTGTGCAAAATGTCAGCTCGATTGGATCACGGGAAGTGGGTTAAAAAACGACCGAAAGATTTGCACGGTCGTAAGCGCGCAAGCAAGCAAGTGAACTTAATATAAAGGAATTTTAAAAAAAGCTTCATAGCCCATCGTATTCCTCCAGTCTAAACAAATATCCTGAGTCTGATCACCAAGTAGAAAACATGTTAGCAGAAAGATCACATTTGTGCACGGCCAGGAGCTCTAAAGTGAATTGCCGTGACACCGCCGAATGCACCGGCTCGCTGAATGAGAACGGCGACTTTCACACACGATCACTCGTTGCTCTCCAACGACGTCACTGCTGTGGCACACACGTGGCTGACAGCAGTGAGAAGACCTCTTGAAAAGTCACTCGATGGACCCGTCCTCATTATCAAGAGCGACGTCCAAAACACAGTAGCGTCACTGACGCTGAGAGTCAGAGACAGGGGATGGACACGAAACAGATACGGGGATAGAGTTGGCAAGATGGAAACTTACTCGCGCGGTATACGGGAGGTCGTGGGTTCCATCCTGACTCTGACGCGCTGCATATTTGGAGTTTCCATGTTCTCCACGTGGAGACACAAATGATTAAGCTATGTTTGTTTAACCAGGTAAGGCCCACTCAGCTATATAGTTATTTTTCAGAAGCGACCTGGCCACAAACGATGGCTCAATAAAGTGGATTATCACGTGGCAATGTATAGCAGTCAAATACTCTAAAGCCATGTTAGTTCTCAATGTGGAGGGAAAAAAACTGGGGGACCCGGAGAAAAATCCACGCGACCACGGGAAGAGAGAGAAAACATGCAAACTGCAAACAGGCATGTGCTAGGGTCGGGACAGAACCCACGACTTCATGTATACCAGGCGACGTAGTTAACATCTCGCTACCCGTCAGCCACATGACATTGTGGCATCGTATCAGCCGCACTTGCATGGATAAATGCAAGAAAAAAACACCTGGACCGGGTTTTAACGTGCAGCGTCTCATCAGTAGATGCTTGAATCAATGCTGGCTGGGCTTTCGATATTACGGTCAAGGACGCTCGCTCTCTGGTCCGATTTGGCTTGAGATCGAGTTTGTTCTGTTTGTTGAGATCATGATGCCGGCTTGCTTGAACCAAAAGCTGGTGAACTATTAGATGTTTTTCTAATATTCAAATATGCAGTATAGACACGGATCTCTTGCAAAAGACACGAGTCCTGGTTCAATGAAAAGCTATTTATATTTAACATAATAATCATTTTGTGCTGAGAACCTCACCTACCTTCTCCTACACAACGGAGCAAAGCCACGTTCTACAACAACAACAACAATAACAACAACAATAACAACAACAACAATCACAACAAACGGGCCCCACGGTGGCGAGGAGATGATGAACCATCATCATCACGTGTGATGATCACGTGTGATGATGATTGCTCATCATCACACGCGATGAAACATATCTCGTAGCTCAGTGGACCTTTCCTGCTGATCGAAACAAAAATTCGACAAGATGATGGGATCTCGGGGAGAGGGAGTGGGGGGGGGATTATTATCTGTGGCACATCGGCGGGGAGGGGTTGGGCATGCAGACCACCCCAGAGGTCTCGTAGCCATATCGGCAGTGACATGCCACTGAGGGCTACGGGCTGCAGTGCTGACAACACTCACTTCAGCGTCCATCGTCAAGCGGGGAATTCGGTGCCGTAATGAGGCCGAGGTGTAAGCGATGCTTAAGCAATGAGCGGGAGATCAATTTGCAAATCATGATAATAGTAATAACAACGGAATTATGCTTTTGTTGTGTTGGATACCGCGAGTTATTGTAAATCAAACTCTACGTTTCGGAAGACGGACCGTCATGCTGTGTGTGTGTGGGATTTATTCTGAGCGGATTTCAAATAATATATATGAAACACACAAGGAATATAAGAATAAGTTTAACCCTTTCTAGCAATGAAACAGGTGTTAAGATGTTAAAACACCAAGCTGAAACCTTTTGCAAAGAATCCTGTCCGCATTGACCACACACGGTACTTGTGGGTGAACATGCAAACAAAAAGCGTGCTCTGATAATATAATATATGATGCATTGCCCACACCAGAGACAGCTTTCTTTTGAGCCTAGTCTCAAAGTGTTAGACCAGTTTGGTGTTTTAACATCTCAACGCAACTGTTTCATTGCCAGAAAGGGTGAAACCTAATCGTATATTTTGATGCTGGCAAGAAACGTCCCAGACAGAATTAATGTTGACTCTGTTAGGAAATGACTGGCTCTGTGAACCCCGTTTGCCAAATGGCACCAGGCGAATTGTAACCTCACAGCAGATTGATTCGCTTCATTGTGTAGTGGTGTTAACAACTCGCTGTTCGCAAACTGTGAGAGAGCGGATCGTAAACAAGGTTCTCCCGCTCAATCAAACGGTCAGGGTCAAATGGGGTGAGGTAGGATCCAAACGCCAGATTGGGAAGGAGCAATCGGAGGGTCCCACAAGGTGGCTGGGGATTGGACAACCCGGCCACGGACAGGTATAAAAGCCAGAGCGCTGAGAGCTCTTGGCGAGTTCTGCTACACGAAGACCCAAGTCGGCTGAAGACGTCTAGGACCCTGGACCAAGCCCTCCAGTCCTTATCAGGGCTAGGGCTCAGAGTAACCAGTGGTCGGGGAGAGATCCCCTAGGTCCAGCCAGAGGACGCTGGGAGAGCAGGGAGATTAGAGAGCTATACAAGGTCCGGAGGCTGTGTCTCCTCAGGGTAACAGGTGAGGGGACCGTATACCCCCTTAGTGTGATAGCGACTGTGTATTAAGATAATAAACAGTGTGTGCCATAAATAAGTTTAGAAGTCCGTCCTTTACAACACCACAATTGTAACGGAGAGGAACGGGAGATGTCGACGTTCCGACGAAGGAGCCCGTTCGAGTGCGTCAGCTCTGCGGGAGCTGACGAGTTGACGCCGTGGGGACACTTCAGGTACAAGATGAGTTACAAGATGATAATCAGGTCTACTCCGAAGGAGGGGCAAACTTGGCCTGACAATGTCTGAACGCATTCAGGCGGGGGGGGGTGAGGGGGGGGGGAGTTTAGCAATGCGATGGGGCTGTTTAAAATACACAAGGCGTGGAAGCGCGCCGTTCGAGCGCGACGCGTCCCGAGGAGATGGAGCCATCAAATTGAGTTCACGTGCGGATCGCCCACGTCACGGATGTGTTGCATCGCAAAGGTTGTGAAGTTGTGAAGTTGGTGGCGGCAGCTTTGGGGGGGGGGGGGGGGCGGGAGCGGGCTGGAGGCCTTCATCCGGCAGCAGGATTGATCACGACCTTCGCGATGGCCACACGCATTCCTACCGGCGTCCATTAGAATTCGAACGCGGACTCCTTCCACGTTCGCCTGGAGTATCGTGCGCGACGACGTTCCGCTTGCGTCGTGGAGAACGGAGCAGGCGCCGCGAGGCGAGCCGCAGGGGCAGGTAGCGCGCGGGACTTTCATTACAACAGGAAACGGCTGCACTCCCCTGCTCAATAGAAGTCACTCGGCCGATCCCACCACCACCACCCCCCCCCCCCCCCATGCATGACGAGGCCGGTGTCAGGGGCGCTCTTGACGCGTGGTCCCACCAGAGCTGCATTGTCACGCACAGCCCCCCCCCCCACTCAGCGCCCCCCCCCCCACTCAGCGCACCCCCCCCCCCCACTCAGCGCCCCCCCCCCACTCAGCGCACCCCCCCCCCACTCAGCGCCCCCCCCCCCACTCAGCGCACCCCCCCCCCACTCAGCGCACCCCCTCCCACTCAGCGCCCCCCCCACTCAGCGCCCCCCCCCCACTCAGCGCCCCCCCCCCCCACTCAGCGCACCCCCCCCCCCCACTCAGCGCCCCCCCCCACTCAGCGCACCCCCCCCCCACTCAGCGCCCCCCCCCACTCAGCGCCCCCCCCACTCAGCGCACCCCCCCCCACTCAGCGCACCCCCCCACTCAGCGCTCGATTGCTCGTTCTCTCCCGCATCCTCCTCCTCCTCCTTCATCCTCCCTCCTTCCTCCTTCACTCACTCACTCACTCCGTCCCTCCCGCGACCCCGGCCACTTGGCGGTTCCGCATCTCACAGGCAGCGCATCCATCACGTGCCGTGTCCGGGCTGCTCTCTCGCGCCAGCGGCGAGGAGGGCGCGGGGGGGGGGGCTGCCACCTCGGAGGGATGTGGAGATGGGGAGGCGGGGGGGGCGGGGGGGGGGTGAGACAAGAAGAGGGCGACTCTCTGAGCAGGGTTCGCGCAGGGGGTCTTGAGGAAGAGGTGACCTCTTCACCGCCCCCCCCACGCCCCCCCTCCCCCATCACCCCCTGCCTCTCCCACCCCACCCCCAGCCTAGACCCCCACCGCTCCGTCCTCCACCCCCCCCATCTCACCCACACACCAATGCGCGTAGTCACTTTAAGATGTTCCTTGTTCATGTTTTTGTTTTGTTGCGGTTGCACACGAGTCAAGAGCCGCGTGGCTCACAGGGTTTTACCTAATACATGGAACTAAAATAAAAAAAAACTCGATTGGACCAAATACGATTCCTCTCGCCGTCACATTCAACACCTCCCCCCCCCCCCCCCTGGTGACCTCCACTTGACCTACGTACTAGAACGGTCATTCGGTCAAATGAGCGCTTGGCATGGGAACGTAAAAATAAAAAGGTCTCCGTCGTCAACATCATCATCACCGAAAGCGCCCGACGAGTGACAGGCTTCCAGCTGATCTTGCATCACCAGGTGAGAACTCGAGAGCGAGAGGACACGATACAGCCGCATTGGCAAGCGTGGCCTCGGTCAGCAAAATGACAAAGGCCACAAGCAGAGTCCAACGAGGAAGCAAACAGAGAATCAGTGGGATAAAAAGCCGAGCTAAGAAAGGCACGCCGCGCGAGGTGCCATCTCCAGGTGTGAAGGCACCCAGGGGCTCGTCTCTGCTGCGTCGTTCCTAACGTCAGTTATTTTGTGCGTACGAATTGACGTTCTTTTTAACACGTTGCGAATGAGGACTAATACGAGTTTATCATCTACTTTTATTCAAGTAGTTTTTTTATGTTAAAAATTGCATTCTCATTTCAAGGAAAAGAAAATCCGTGGCCAACGATGGAAAATTATTTTGCGAATTTCCGGGATGAAAAAAATATATTATCATCATCATCATCGTTATTATTACGACTATATAACCTGGTTATTTTAATGGGACGCCCTCCGTCCACTGTACCTCCAGCGCTTGCTGTATTGATGAATCACCCCCTCTGGCTATGACAAGGCTCACCCCTGAAGACCTCTGAGAACCCGTGTAAGACCCCTGCAAACCCTTCCAACCCCCGTCCACGACCCCCCACAGAGCAGGATGATGAAGGAAGAGGCGTTCAAAGGAACTTGTCCCCGTGTTAACAAGCAGATTAATCCCCCCCCCACCTCGCATTAGCATTACACAACAAGCGGCTTCCCGTCATTCACGCGGCGTTTGTCTTTAAGTTCAATACGAGACGTCACACGGCGGCAAAATAAGTAACAATGGCGCTGTCCAATCAACGGGTGGCCGCGTGGCGAACC
>NW_026892183.1:0-7870 GCF_015708825.2 Lethenteron reissneri
TGGGTGAGTGAATGGGCTAGTGGGTAGGTTAGTGAGCAGGTGAGTGAATGGGCGAGTGGGTCAGTGAGTGAGTGGGTGGGTGAGTGGGTGATTGAGTGGGTGAGTGAATGAGTGAATTAGTGAGTCGGTGAGTGAGTGAGCAGGGTGTGGGTGGGTGAGTGAGCGATTGAGTGGGTGAGTGAATGGGTGAGTGAATGAGTGATTGGGTGGGTGAGTGGGTGAGTGAAAGAGTGAATTAGTGAGTGGGTGAGTGAGTGGGTGAGTGAGCGTGTGCTTTTTTTTCCAGTGACCCTCCGTACGGTGGGTGAACACAGCGGCGAGCGAACGAGTCAGCGAGAATTAGCGATTGATCCCGTGAACGAGTGAGCGGGTGAGTCAGCGGGCGAATTAGCGAATGAGCAAACGAGTGGGTGAGTGAACGGGTGAGTGGGCGAGTGAGTGGGCGAGAGACTTAACGAATGAGTGGTTGAGCGAACGGGTGAGTGGGCGAGTGAACGAGCGGGTGGGCGAGTGCGGGCGAGAGACTTAATGAATGAGTGGGTGAGCGAAGGGTGAGTGGGCGAGTGAACGAGCGGGTGGACGAGTGAGTGGGCGAGAGACTTAATGAATGAATGGGCGAGTGAACGGGTGAGTGGGCGAGTGAATGAGCGAGTGGGCGAGTGAGCGGGCGAGAGACTTAATGAATGAGTGGGTGAGCGAACGGGTGAGTGAACAAACGGGTGGGTGAGTGAGTGGGCGAGAGACTTAATGAATGAGTGGGTGAGTGAACGGGTGAGTGGGCGAGTGAATGAGTGGGTGGGTGAGTGAGTGGGCGAGAGACTTAATGAATGAGTGGATGAGTGAGTGGGCGAGATACTTAATTAATGAGTGGGCGAGTGAATGAGCGAGTGGGTGAGTGAGTGGGCGAGAGACTTAATGAATGAGTGGGTGAGTGAACGGGTGAGTGGGTGAGTGAGTGGGCAAGAGACTTAACGAATGAGTGTGTGAGTGAACGGGTGAGTGGGCGAATGAACGAGAGGGTGGGCGAGTGAGCTGGCAAGAGAATTAACGAATGAGTGGGTGAGCGAACGGGTGAGTGGGGCGAGTGAACGAGCGAGTGGACGAGTGAGCTGACAGGCGTGGCGACTCCTCATTCCCCGCCACCGCCAACCTGCCGGGCATCGAACTCGGGGAGCATGACACACGAGGCCCCCACGGCGAGCGGGCACAGAAGCTTGTTGATGATGCCGTGTGTGGTGCAGGGGCAGCGTGTGGAGGATGACGTCATCGCAGCTCCACTCCCAAGCCTCCAGCAGGCAGGAGACCTGTAGGCCGGGCACGGGAACGGGCGCGTGCCGGGCGTTTAAAAATGCAAATCAATCAGAATCGGGGTTTTATTCGCCATGAAAGTTTGCACGGATAAGGCATTTACTATGGCAGGAAGGTGCGTGCATTCAAATGTAGGAATCTTAAAACTTAAATAAGTGGTATACATCTTCTTGGTTCTTTCGGTAAAGTCACGTAGAAGGGAAAAATAAAATAATAAAAATATACGCTCTAAGCGTGGTGCTGTTTCATTCAGACGCTGTCTCCCCGACAGACCTGGTCTTCACCTGACGCAGCTGCTTGCGTTGTGGCCGAACCGTCGTGAGAATTCTTTTATTATGTTTTTTATTATTTTTTTATGTTTTTATTATTATTTTTTATAAAACGTAATAAAAAATGTATTTCCCTTCTACGTGACTTTACCGAAAGAACCAAGAAGATGAATCCCTGCAGTCACAAAAGCTTTAAATCGAAATTTTACAAATTAGTGTTTTAATATTTGCGTGTTTTTTTTTATTCCGGTTTCAGTGATTCTGCACTTGCTCTATTCTATAGTACTCTACCGCCTTCGACTTTTATGAACGACTGCGTGTTTAAGGTTATCGATTCGCCATATTATCTGGCTGTACAGCAAACGAAAAAATACAATTACTTCCTATGCAAGTTACAAATTTGCGTTTAAATATTTGCGTGTTTTTTTATTTTTTAGCACCCATTCACAGCGTCATGCTACAGGCCCCGCACCCGCTTCATGTACCTGCGCGTGGAGATTGCCGTGCGTGCTCAGGACTCCCTTGGGCCTCCCGGTCGTGCCGCTGGTGTAGACGATCATCGCCGGGTGGTCTCGCCAGTCGCCGCCGGCGGCCGCCCCCCCCCCCCCGCCCCGTCGTCGTCGTCGCCGCCACCCCCCCCACCATACACGTCGCTGTGCATCACCGTGACGTGCGGCACGCCAATCTCGCGGGCGACACCCGCGGCCGCCTCGGCGAACTCCTCCGTCGAGAGGACGACGCGGGCGCCGCAGTCGCCCGCCACGTAGTGGAGCTCGCGCCGCGGGTGACGGTGGTAGAGCGGCACGGCCACCGAGCCGCGTAGCCACGTGGCCCACTGGGCCGCCACGTAGCGCGCGTCGTTGGGGCACAGGAACGCCACCGCCTGCGACGCCGGATTCCCTGGGAGGCGCACGGCAGAGGTCGCAAACGGGTTTTGATTCCGTACCGGTACCCGTACGCGGCCGCACCAGGGTCACAAATGGGTACCCGTACCCGTACCCTACCTGAAATGAGTGACAAACGGCTACTCACCAGTGACTCACGGCCTACCCGTACCCATACCCAGCCGCACCAGGGTCGCAAATGGGTACCCGTCAGAGGTGTGGACTCGAGTCATGTGACTTGGACTCGAGTCAGACTCGAGTCATGAATTTGATGACTTCAGACTCGACTTGGACTTGCATAACAATGACTTTGTCC
Organism: Lethenteron reissneri; assembly: GCF_015708825.2. Classification (NCBI taxonomy): domain Eukaryota; kingdom Metazoa; phylum Chordata; class Hyperoartia; order Petromyzontiformes; family Petromyzontidae; genus Lethenteron; species Lethenteron reissneri. The sequence goes on from NW_026892183.1 coordinate 2,778, forward strand.
CACCTCTGAGGTGTGGACTCGAGTCATGTGACTTGGACTCGAGTCAGACTCGAGTCATGAATTTGATGACTTCAGACTCGACTTGGACTTGCATAACAATGACTTTGTCCCACCTCTGGTACCCGTACCAGTACCTGGCCGGGTACGGGTAGCCGTTCCCTACCCGTACCCGTACCCTACCCGAAATGAGTGACAAACGGTTACTCACCAGTGACTCACGGCCTACCCGTACCCGGCCGCACCAGGGTCGCAAACGGCTACCCGTACCCAGCTGGGTACGGGTAGCTGGGTATCGGGTAGGGTACGGGTATCGGGTACCGGTTGCGACCTCTGGCGGACGGGGAGGCGAGGTGGGGGGTGGGGGGGGGGTGAGGGAGGGGGCCAGCAGACAGAAAGTCTACCAGGGCGAGCGAATACACCGCTCGCTCGCCAGCGAAGAGACGGTGGTCGTCACCGCGTTGCGCGGCGCTTTCGGATGCGCTTCTGCGGCCGTCTGGAACGCTCTTCCTTCACGATGTTAGGAAGCCATCGGAGCGACGCACTTTTAAGTCTGGTGAGGTTGAGAACTGCTCGTTGTCGTGTTTAGACTGCTGGCCTTGCCACCGCACCTCCGATTAGCGCGGTTGGCGATGTATGGTGGCGCGAAAGAAGTCCGACACACAAACGTTGAGGAAAGGGAGCGAAGCGTGGAGCATGGGGGGTGTGGGGACCTGGCGCCTGCGATCTGTGAACAACGCGGACGGAAGACGCAGAGAGATGATGACTCACGACGACTACGACAACAACAACAAATCACAACAACGACTTACAACAACAACAACAACGACTCACAACAACTCACAACAACAATAACTCACAACAACGACTCACAACAACTCACAACAACAACTCACGACTCACAACAACAACTCACAACAACAACGACTCAAAACAACTCACAACAGCAACTCACAACAACGACTCACAACAACGACTCACAACAACTCACAACAACAACTAACAACAACTCACAACAACAACAACAACTCACAACAATGATTCACAACAACTCACAACAACAACTCACAACAACTCACAACAACGACTCACAACAACAACGACTCACAACAACAACGACTCACAACAACAACTCACAACAATAACAACTCACAACAACAACAACTCACAACAACAACTCACAACAACTCACAACAACTCACAACAATAACAACAACTCACAACAACAACTCACAACAACAAAACAACAACTCACAACAACAACGACTCACTTCGCCCCTCCACTTACCGCGTCATCTCCCCCGAGTGCCCGCTGGATGCGCCGCGCGACGCGCCCCGCTGCCCGCAGCAGGGCCCCATACGTCGCCGTGCCGTGCCGGTCCGAGATGGCCAGGCGCTCTCCAAACGCGGCGGCGCGCGACGACACGGGGGACAGACACCCAGAGGAGATGAGGTGGAGGAGCAGGTGGTGGCCGACGGACGGAAGGCCCGGCGGTGAACGAAGGCCCCGCGCCGGCGGGAGAGGCGGCGACGGCGCCCGGCGGTAGCGCCCGGCTGGCGCGGGCGAGCGCCGATGTCAGCATGACGGCGTCGCGGCGCTGGTGAGACGGGGGGGGGAGGATCGGTGAGCGCAAACGGGTTTTGATTCCTTACCCGTACCCGGCGGCACCAGGGTCGCAAACGGGTACCCATACCCGTACCCGGCCGTACCCGTACCCTACCCGTACCCGGCCGGGTACGGGTAGGGTACGGGTATCGGGTACCCGATTGCGACCTCTGGCATGAAGCCATGTTGCAGGCGCGGTGGGTTGATTCTAGGAACTTGAATTGTGAGAAGAGACAAGACGTTGGGAAATGAGTGACAAACGGTGACTCACCAGTGACTCACGGTCTACCCGTACCCGGCCGCACCAGGGTCACAACCGGCTACCCGGCTACCCGTACCCGGCCGGGTAGCCGGGTATCGGGTAGGGTACGGGTATCGGGTACCCGGTTGCGACCTCTGGGGAGGATCGGTGAGCGCTCCGGTACGGAACTCAGTTGGCCAGAGGCTCCCTCCCCCCATGTCTCGCTGACCGCGTTCTAACGGGGCATGTTCAGCGTTACACAAAACGCGTCTCCTGACGGAAACCGCGTAGTGTGAACGCCGCGCGTAAAGCGAGGGCCGTACAACAACACTGCAGTCGATCATCGATTATCCGGCACCGTGCGCGGTTATCCGGCTGCTTGCAGCATTACACGGCGTTCTCGGGCCGATCCGGCGAAACCGGCGAAACCACTCCAAAGGCGATCGGCACCGTGTGAGTGATCTCAGTGTCCAACATTGCATGCGGTACATTATACACTACGTACGCACAACGTAAACAATAGAAATACCGAGACGTATTATTGATTCTTCACGACTATTAACTACAGCAGGGGGTGGGGAATGTACTGCCCGCGGGCCGTATGAGGCCCACGAAATCATTTGGGTCTGGGGTATATAGTAGTGTAGTGTATATAGTGTATAGTGTAGTGTATAGTGTAGTGTATAGTAGTGTATAGTGTAGTGTATAGTGTGTGTATAGTGTAGTGTATAGTAGTGTATAGTGTAGTGTATAGTAGTGTATAGTGGTGTATAGTAGTGTATAGTGTAGTGTATAGTGTATAGTGTAGTGTATAGTAGTGTATAGTGTAGTGTATAGTGTAGTGTATAGTAGTGTATAGTGTAGTGTATAGTGTAGTGTATAGTGTAGTGTATAGTAGTGTATAGTGTAGTGTATAGTAGTGTATAGTAGTGTATAGGGTAGTGTATAGTGTAGTGTATAGTAGTGTATAGTGTAGTGTATAGTGTAGTGTATAGTGTAGTGTATAGTAGTGTATAGTGTAGTGTATAGTGTAGTGTATAGTAGTGTATAGTGTAGTGTATAGTGTAGTGTATAGTAGTGTATAGTGTAGTGTATAGTAGTATAGTGTAGTGTATAGTGTAGTGTATAGTGTAGTGTATAGTAGTGTATAGTGTAGTGTATAGTGTAGTGTATAGTGTAGTGTATAGTAGTGTATAGTGTAGTGTATAGTAGTGTATAGTAGTGTATAGTAGTGTATAGTGTAGTGTATAGTAGTGTGGTATACAGTAGTGTATAGTAGTGTATAGTGTAGTGTATAGTAGTGTATAGTAGTGTATAGTGTAGTGTATAGTAGTGTATAGTGTAGTATATGTAGTATAGTGTATAGTGTGTAGTGTATAGTGTAAGTATAGCAATGTAGTGTATAGTGTAGTGATAGTAGTGTATGTAGTGTATAGTGTAGTGTTAGTAGTGTAGTGTATAGTAGTGTATAGTGTAGTGTATAGTGTTGAGTAGTGCCTCCATAGAGCCCAATGTGTTCGCTTAACAGACCATTCCCCTGTCAAGTTCAAGTTCATTTATTAGGTATAGCCCTGTGAGCCATTCAGCTCTTGAATCGGGTGCAACCGCAACAACAAAAAACAAAAACATGAACAAAAAAACATCTTAAAGTGAAATGTGACTAAGTGCAAACAGAAAATCCAAGAAAAGACAGCAAAAATATTGCAGAAAAAAACACCGTACACCAACGCTGTGTGCAAAATCCCAGTGGGATGCAAGTCAAACAACAACAACAACCACAAGACAACTTAGATTAAGGCCATCAGTCTAACTCTGTACTACAACAACACAAACATGGCTAAACCAATACACTTTTCGAAATCACCAAAATAAAGCTGTTGTAGGTGCAGTAAATATTAATTGGCGTAGGATAATCATCCACGTTTCTTTCATTATTATGTATTTACAATGTTGTTGGTCTCTTAATGTATTAATATTATGTTTATTATTTTTATTATTGTATTATTTCCCTTCTACGTGACTTTACCGAAAGAGCCAAGAATATGAATCCCTGCAGTCACGAAAGCTTCAAATCGAAATTTAATATCAATTGTTTAAATATCACAATGTAGGATTTTGGGGTGAAAAAGGGGATGATTTTCTCACCCCCCCCCCCCCGACCTCATCACTCTCACGCAACCACTCATCCCACCACTCCCACAAAGACACTCACCTCACTCTCACGCAACCACTCATCCCACCACTCCTCCTACAAAGACGCTCACTTCATCACTCTCACGCAACCACTCATCCCACCACTCCTCCCACAAAGACGCTCACCTCATCACTCTCACGCAACCACTCATCCCACCACTCCTCCCACAAAGACGCCATCATCACTCTCACGCAACTACTCATCCCACCACTCCTCCCACAAAGACGCTCACATCATCACTCTCACGCAACCACTCATCCCACCACTCCTCCCACAAAGACGCTCACCTCATCACTCTTACGCAACCACTCATCCCACCACTCCTCATTCCACAAAACACTTTTTCATACCTGTCAACCCTAACCAGTGCCCTGCATTATCACGGACCAACTCCAGACCGTATTGGTCACCCCGTGTCCTTAGAAATCTCAACGTTCATCCTAAAAAAAGCCCCGTCACAGGGTAGAAACTCTAACAGACAAACATTTGTGTTGTTATTGAAACGTATTTTCGCCGTATGAAACCCGTAAAAGATCAATTATCCGGTTCAAGCAACATCACGTGCTAACCACGTGGCTTTACCATCGTTCAGAGGGGGATTCCACTGTTGAAATCTACCCACGTGTTCACGACAAACGGGAACACGTGACTAGTCACCTTGGGGTGGCCTTTGGGGGTGGGAGATCACGCAATCCACGATACAGGCAAAGATCCCCCGTGTAGCCTTCACAGACCGCCGGGGCAAGTGCTGTTCATAGCGAGCAGCACCTACGAAGGCCGCACGGGTTCAACAAACAAAGATCCCCCGTGTAGCCTGCAACAGACCGCCGGGCAAGTGCTGTTAGTAGCGTGCAGCACCTACGAAGATACAGGCAAAGATCACCCGTGTAGCCTGCAACAGACTGCCGGGGCAAGTGCTGTTCGTAGCGAGCAGCACCAACGAATGCCGGCACGGGTTCAACAAACAAAGATCACCCGTGTAGCCTGCAAGACTGCCGGGGCAAGTGTGTAGGAAGGCCGGCAACCCGTACCACCACGAAGATGTGTAGATGTGG
>NW_026892184.1:0-12447 GCF_015708825.2 Lethenteron reissneri
CTCATAACCTAACCACGTCAGCTAACCCGGTGCAGAGAGAGCACAGAGAGAGAGAGAGCGCTCCCGTGACCTCTCTTTTTTTACGATCAGAGGAAACAAGAAGATGCTCGGTTTAGTCGGCACTTTGCTTCGTTCATCATGTCGTTTTTTAGCTTTTTTTCCATGGCTTTGCTTTATGTGCTCCCCCCCCTTTTTAAATGAAAGATTTTACGTGTTTGACCATCGTGAAACAAAATCAATCTGTGCTACTTTCTTCGTAGACACAAAACATCAACACGAAGAAGCACGCTCTGCTCCTCCTCCTTACCCCTTCCCTGCCTCTCTACCCCCCTCTCTCTCTACCCCTCTCTCTACCCCCCCCCTCTCTACCCCCTCTCTCTACCCCCTCTCTCTACCCCCTCTCTCTACCCCCTCTCTCTACCCCTCTCTCTACCCCCTCTCTCTACCCTCTCTCTCTACCCCCTCTCTCTACCCCTCTCTCTACTCCCTCTCTCTACCCCCTGTCCATACCCCCTCTCTATGCTCCCCTGTTTTCAATGTTATTTTAAAAACTACGACAAGTGCTGCATCTGCACCCAGCCCTCCTCACAGTCCTACGGCCTCCGACGGCAGCTCGTGTCTCCACGCAGAGCTCCCCGTCATCTGCCACCGAGCACACGGCCTCCTCCAGCGCCCACTGCTCCTTGAAGGCCGGCAAGGCGTGGGTCAGCCGCGCATGGCAGAACTCCGGCCCACACACCCTGGCTCCGATCAGAGCGCGAAGATGCCCAGGCTGCTGGCCGGACGTTTCCCCTCCTCCAGGGCCATCTTCTTCGCCCTGTGCATGGCGAGCGTGGCGTAGCCGACGAGCACGTTGACCGGCCCCTGAAGATGTTGGGATCCGTCGCCCTTCGGGTGTCCTCCCTCTCTGTGCACTCTCGAGTACTGCGAATCTCTCCACATCTCTCTCAATCGATCTCGATCATTCGACCCCCTTCCCATATCTGTCCCTACATAGAAACAATAACGAATATATCTATTTGTACACATCCATTAGCAATTCGCACATTTCGCGAGTGATTTTTATTTTATTTCAACAGCAGCAGCATTGGTTCAATACAAGTAACTACCGGTTTCAGCATTCAGTTCCTCATCAGCAGAGTCAGGCTTGCAGGGGAACGCACGGTGGTGGGGTAAAGTGTGGGTACTCTACAGAACTCTCTCGGGCAGTGGCGGGCGCGAGGACTTGCAGGGTTGCGCCTTAACCCCTCCTATTAAGGGAGATAAAGTGGTCAGTGGTCAATCGATCAATGAATGAGCGGTCAACTCCTCCTGACGGCCGAGAGGGCAGAGACGTCCCGAGTGCGGGCGCCGCTGAGTGTTCCAATCCGGGTTCCGGCCGCTGCCCGTGACTTGACCGCACTCCCGAGTGGGGCGAGTTGGTGGTCTCCACCAGGCCACAAAGGTGGCAGGCCGTGCCGTGACATCGGCGCCCCGGTCGCGGGGCGAGCAAATTCGTTTGGAAATGTCGCGGAGAAAGAGCGGCGCCCTCCATGCTCGAGAACGGACCGGGGAAGCAGACAGGACGGAGCTACCCTCTGAGATGCCTCCAAGTGAGTCGTGATCAGCACGGCGGAGGGCAGCACTCCCCCACCCGAGCGTGACCTCCGAACCCGCTCTCTCTCACACACACAGAGTCAATGCTTGTCCTATGACGGTCAAACCGAAATAAAAAAAAAATCAGAGCTGGAATGTAGACAAATTAAGTGCAAAACCACAATTTATTTGATGGGGTTGATTTTGGTGGTGGTGATAGCACAGTAGGGGTACAGCTGGTGCATCTAACACTCATCTCAGTCAGTCAGCCAACGCATGGCACCCGCTGGGTCTGTCCTGAGATCTCCTCCTGTCAGCAGCGAGCCTTCGACACTTCACGTGATAGCCTCAAAGTGCATGTGGCCTGGCACGGGCACCGCGGTGACGTCACCTTCACTTAGTGGCGAATGGTGTTGCTATTGGTTGATGGTGGCGGTGATGATGGTGATGGTGGTGATGGTGGCGGTGATGATGGTGGCGGTGATGATGGTGATGGTGCTGATGATGGCATTGATGATGGCGGTGGTAATGGTGGCGTTGATGGCGATTGCCGTGATGAACGTAACGATAATGACGTCATCCATAACCATTAACCTCCGAGAGGAGGCGACGTAGCGAGTTAATTATATCTCTCTTAATTGGAACACTCTCCTGGGAGTATGAACACGAATTGGGTGGGGAGGGAGGAGAGGGGGAGGAGAGGGTGGGGAGGATACACAGTCTAAATAAAAATGCACGAAAAATGTCAAAGCGTCCAGAGATGTGCTCGCATACTACACCCTAATTAGGGCCATTAGCTAGCTGAGGGGTAGACGCTAATGCGCGCGCGATCCGAGTCGCGACTAATTGATATATTCATTGAATCCGTGGCAGGATCATGTGGCCGACGTGCCGCGTGTTCCGACCCGAGCGAGGAGACGCGCCGAGGCCGAGGAAGTCGTCGCCGGAGCTGACCGCGAGCGGGAGTCGAAGCGGGGAGGCCGGGCTCCCGAGCGCTGCGCGGGGCCCTGACCGCTCCACCACCACCCCCCACCACCCCCCCCACCACCCCCCCCACCACCCCCCCCACCACCCCCCCCACCACCCCCCCCCACCACCCCCATGCGCACGCTCGCCACGTTCACGGTAGCTTGGAGAGCTGAGGGTGGGATGACTTCCGATTTCTTGGATGTGAATTTCGGCGGAATTTCTGAAGACTTCCAAGGATTTCCGCTCGGGATGACTCTGTCACCCAAAACCACCCACCCACCACCCCCCACCCTCACATCCCACCCACCACCCACACCCACCCACCCTCACATCCCACCCACCACCCACACCCACCCACCCTCACATCCCACCCACCCTCACACCCTTGAAGTGAGGTCTCAGCCCCCATCAGCGCCCCCGCGCCAACACTCTCATCAATCAATGACCAATCAATTAAATTTAGATTTAAAATAAAACACAAAGACGGCCGCACGGGGGCTTCACATCGGCACGGGTGGCTCCTTGAGAAATGTGGGGCGCGGTGCGGGGGCGGTTGGGGGGAGGGGCTCCGAGAGGGGGAGGGGGAGTCGCTATCGGGTTGTGGTGGTGAAGGATGGCCGGATTGGGATGCTGTGGGGTTTGACAGCGGAGCTGGGAAACAGTTTATGATTGGCTGCTGACGAGTTGACACCTCATTTAACAGCCCCGCGTGTGCGTGTGTGTGTCCGTGCGTGTGTGTGCGTGTGTGCATGCGTGTGTGTGCGTGTGTGTGTGCGTGTGTGCATGCGTGTGTGTGCGCGTGTGTGTGCGTGTGTGTTCGTGCGTGTGTGTGCGTGTGTGCATGCGTGTGTGTGCGTGTGTGCATGGGTGTGTGTGCGTGTGTGTGCGTGTGTGTGTGCGTGTGTGTTCGTGCGTGTGTGTGCGTGCGTGTGCATGCGTGTGTGTGCGTGTGTGCATGCGTGTGTGTGCGTGTGTGTGTGCGCGTGCGTGTGTGCATGCGTGTGTGTGCGCGTGTGTGTGCGTTCGTGCGTGTGTGCATGCGTGTGTGTGCGTGTGTGTGCGTGTGTGTGTGTGCGTGTGCGTGTGTGCGTGTGTGTGTGCGCGTGTGTGTGTGCGTGCGCGCGAGAGCGATTGGCGGGAGTGGTGGCGCACCGGTTAGCGCACTGCGCTACGAACCCGGCGACCCGAAATCGATTCCTGCTCACGGCCAACAGCAACATTTGCCCCATCAGTCTGTTAAGGCTATACGGGGGATCTTTGTCTTTTTGTCTGTGAGAGTGAGTGTGTATCCCAGTCGGAGCTCGCTCACAGCACTTACCCCATCAGTCTGTTAAGGCTATACGGGGGATCTTTGTCTTTTTGTCTGTGAGAGTGAGTGTGTTTCCCAGTCGGAGCTCGCTCACAGCACTTACCCCATCAGTCTGTTAAGGCTATACGGGGGATCTTTGTCTTTTTGTCCCAGCCGGTAGCGCGCTCGCCGTTTCTCGTCACAGAGGTTCGCGGTTAGAACCCAGCGGCTGCCCCTGTAATTTAGAAGCACGCGTTTGGAGTCGTTGGCTGCTGTGAATGTCCACACGATGATAAGGCCACTTCGTCGAGCTATCATTTGTGATAGCCAGCTCGCTTCTGATGGAAAAAAGCTACATCGCTCAGCGGGGCCCTTAAGAGGCAACAATATAAACATTTGTTTTTTGTTTAATTTGGAATGACCGCAATGACGCGACGCGCCATCTGCGCCACTCACAGCGGGGGGAGTTAAAGACCCCGTGACGTGACTCGTAAGAGCAGCCCATTCCGCCAGGGTCAACATTTGCCAAATTCAAAAATGACCCTGCATATAACTCAATTGGGAGAAACACAAAGATCCCCCGTGTAGTCTTAACAGACTGTTGGGGCAAGTGCTGTTAGCGAGCAGCACCTGTGAAGGCCGGCACGGCACACGAGGGGGTTGGGTGCCCAACACCCCCCCGACCGCCTTTGTCTCCCCAGCGGCGATGTTCTTTACACACCGCACCAGGTACTCATTTGAGGCTGAGTCGACCTAGGGGGAGGCTGGGTTCGTAGCGCAGCGCCACCCGCTACGAGACAACAGGGGAGGCAGAGCCTCTCACCTGACATACTCCAATGGAAACAGCTGATACGAAAAAAATTACGATTTTTGTTTCCCCACTGATCTGTGCCCCAAATGTCATCTCTGTAAGATTCCAGTGGCGACAGAGAGATAGCAACGGGCACGCGCTCGTTGCCCTGCGCGCTCCATCGCGTGCCTGGGGGGCTGCGCAACCCGAGGGGAGGCTGAGCGCGTCGCTGCCTCCTCCTCGTCGCTCCCTGTGGGTGCAGCGGAGCGCCGCAAATGTGGCGATTTGGACTTTGAAGACGATTGGAATCGTATAGTGTAAAGTGTAGTGTAGTATATAGTGTAGTGTGTAGTGTAGTGTGTAGTGTATAGTGTATGTATAGTGTAGTGTATAGTGTGTAGTGTGTGTGTAGTGTAGTGTAGTGTAATGCAGTGTGTAGTGTAGTGTATAGTGTAGTGTATAGTGTAGTGTGTAGTGCAGTGGCGGCTGCTGCAAAATCTCTCAGGGGGGGCAAATGTTTGGATGATTGATAAGGATAAGGTCCACCCATGCAACGGATAAATTAACAGCTTAAGCATGTGTAATGCGAACACGGATTGAGGGGGGCAGAGTCTGGGTCACGTGAGAAGAGGGAGGAGTTAGGGTCACGTGGGGGAGAGGATTTAGGGAGAGAACCGGAAGGAGATCGGGGAGTTGAGACGGAGTGAAACGGGAGGAGGCCACGCTGGGCAGTACGGGGAGGGTGGCGCGATCGCCACGTGTTGGGAGACGTCGGCACCGTCAGCCATCGGTGTCAGGGCGCAGAGGGCTAGCGGGCTGTGGAAGGCTAGCTGCAGAGCGGAGCAGCAGGGTGGCTGCAGAGCGGAGCAGCAGTGAGGCTGCAGAGCGGAGCAGCAGGGTGGCTGCAGAGCGGAGCAGCAGTGTGGCTGCAGGACGGAGCAGCAGTGAGGCTGCAGGACGGAGCAGCAGGGTGGCTGCAGAGCGGAGCAGCAGTGTGGCTGCAGGGCTGAGCAGCAGTGAGGCTGCAGGGTGGAGCAGCAGTGAGGCTGCAGGGCGGAGGGGCAGTGAGGCTGCAGAACGGAGCAGCAGGGTGGCTGCAGAGCGGAGCAGCAGTATGGCTGCAGAGCGGAGCAGCAGGGTGGCTGTGGAGTGATCGTCGGAGGAGACGCGGGCCTGAGCGAGGACGCCGTGTGAGCGAGATTTATACGAACCCAAATAAAGGACAACGGAGATCGACACTGAGAAAGAGTCCTTTATTACACTGGTGTCAGAAGTGAAACGGCATGTCAAAACAGCTCAGAAGAAAGAACGTCCCTGCACCATCTTCTGCAGCATCTTCTGAAGACGACCTCCCTCCAGCGGTGGCGCTACCGACGATGGAGGGGGGAAGCGACGCTGGGACGAGCGACGGTCCGGGGGTGCAGGACGTTGCCGCTTCGGTGGATCCATCCGCGCAAGTGGACGCTGATGAAGGATGGCGACAGGTGGCGGCCCAACTGGAGGAACTTAAGGCGGTGTTGACGCAGTTGTGCGACCTCGTGACGCCGGCGACGACTTCGGGGAGGACCAGCGGGGAACAGTGAGCCGGGGCCTTGCCGACGCCGTCAGCCCTCTCCACCACGTGGCACGAAGCCGCCATCTTGGGCGTGGCCGAGGAGGAACGGCGGGAAGCCGCCATCTTACGCCCTCTACCGTGGGGAGCCGCCATCTTGAACACGTTGCGGAGTGACGCCATCTTATTGCTGCCGCACGAGCCACCATCGACGGAGGAGGGTGGAGCAAGGACCCGCAGCCGTCATTTAACAACTGTTAAAAAGTTCTCCATCGGCGGCGATTGGAGCGCGTTCGCCTGCCGTTTTCAAGCGGCTGTACGATCCGCCAAATGGACGGACGCGGAGGCCCTGGAAGTCCTACCAACACTTCTCGACGACGAGTCCGTCAGGTTCTTCCGCTCCATCAAGGCCGAAAAGAAGAGGACGCTACAGGGTGTGTTTGAGGAAATGGCAGATGCGTATGAGCCTCCGGACGATGCCCATCGTAGATTCGTACAGCGGCAACGGGCGCCTGAAGAATTGCCAGTGGCATTCCGAGGCGCCGTTCTGGAACTGGCTATGGCCGCATATCTCGAGACGGAGCCTGATTTGTTGGAACCCCTCGTATTGGGCAAGATGCTGGAATTATCTAGAGACTTGGGGATCCCCATGCCGGTGTGCGGCTATGATAAGTTGACGTCCCGTGCTGCAGCTAAGTGCTTGGATGCCCAACTTAACCTTCGACGCTGGAAACAGGTGTCAGCTTGGACGGGGGGCCCCGTCGTCGAAGGCGGTGCTACAGGGTGGGATCCTAAGAAGGCGGTCTACGTTCCTGATGACAAGGGTCCGCAGGAGTTGACGGCCGCTTCCGCCCAGTGGCCTGCTCGAGGGGGAGCGGGGCTGGGGTCCGGGCCGCCGACGCGGGAGCGTCGGGACAGAGGGGGTGCCGCGCGCCGAAACGACGTGGAGTGTTTCCGCTGCGGCCGTAAGGGCCACTTCGCCAGGGATTATTGGGCTCGCATCCCGGGGCCGCCCCAGCAGGAGGCCTCGGCCACGGACGTGACGCGAAAGGACCATCCAGGACAGGCAAGTCGGTGCGCATCAGACACCCGGCAAGGCCTGTCACCTCATGCATCACCATCGCCGCGCGGTCCATGTGTCATTAACAACGGGGGCCGCCGATTGACTCGTGTCGCTCACTGACGCAGTGGCGGAGATTGGCACGGAGGTGGTTGTGGCCGCTACTGGGTCGTCCACTGTGACTGGTTCTATTCAGGGGGTCGAGGTGCGTATTTTGGTGGACTCCGGTGCGTCCGCAACCATTATCTCAGACGTCATTTTCCATCTCTTGGGCATTCCGCCGGGGAGGTTGCGACCGGTTTATGACTCTTGCATAGCGGCGAACGGGGGAAGTATGGGCATTGTGGGCAAGGTGGACGCCAACATATCGATTGAGGGGGTGTTGGCTTCAGAGATCGTTTTGATTTCCAGGTCCCTCGCGGTGCCCTGTTTGTTGGGGACCGATTTCCTGGTAAAAATGCCCATTCAAATAAGGGTTAATCAAAATTGCATTGAATTGCCGGGGGGTCGGAAAATTTCGTTCTTGCCGTCGCCCTGGGGCCAGTCTGCCCATGTCTGCCAGGTGCAGGCGCTGTCCGAGGTATCTGTTGACATTCCACCTGGTTCGCAGATGCTTATCCCGTTGAGATATCGGAAACCAGTGCCTGGCGTTGAGGGAGCGGCGGGGGTTTTGTTATGACCGTCCACGGCTATAACGGGCAGCTCGGCGCTAGTTGGGGCACAAACAATTGTCCGGCCGGGCCAGCCTCCGTTTTTACAAGTGCTGAATGGGAGTGCAGAGAATGTTAGCGTACCGGCTGGAACGGTTTTGGCTCACGCCACGACTGCGTTCACGGCCCATGACGACCGGGGCCGCCAGGACATGGTAGGGGGGTTTCGGGCCCCACAGGGCAGGATGATCGATGGGTTGCCGAGTTGTGCAGCGAGAACTCATCCCTGACCGGGGAACAACGGTCTGCGCTTTGCGCGCTGTTGCTAAGCTATTCCGACGTGTTCAGCTCGGATGATTTTGACTTGGGACGCACCTCCTTGCTTTCCCACCACATTGATACGGGGGACGCCGCTCCGATTCGGTTGAACTCGCATCGGTTGAGCCCGACGGAGCGGGATCATGTTCGCGGCGCAGTGGAGGACATGCTGGCTGCTGACATAATATCCCCGTCTAACAGTCCATGGGGCTCGCCGGTAGTCCTTGTGAAGAAAAAGGATGGGAAACTGCGATTTTGCGTCGATTTTCGCAAATTAAACAAAGTGTCCGTGGCAGACGCGTACCCCCTGCCGCGTATGTACGATTCCCTCGATGCCTTGTCCGGGGCGAAGTTTTTTTCAACGCTTGATCTCTCCTCGGGATTCTGGCAGCTTCCCCTGGATGAGTCCTCGAGGGAAAAGACGGCTTTCCGTATGCCGCAGGGCTTATTTCAGTTTAATTGTCTTCCGATGGGCTTGAATGCTGCCCCTGCCACTTTTCAGCGGTTGATGGAGCTGGTGTTAACGGGTCTGCAGTGGGAGACATGTTTGATATATTTAGATGATGTTCATCTTTAGCCGCACATTTGACGAACATTTACAGAGATTGGAGACGGTGTTTGCTAGGATGCGCTCCACCAATCTGAAATTTAAACCCAAAAAGTGTCACCTACTGCAACGATCCGTGCGTTATTTGGGACACATAGTCAGTGCAGATGGGGTGGCCACGGACCCAGAGAAGACGATGTGCATTCGCAACTGGCCAACCCCGGCCTCGGTTGGGGACCGCCGGAGGAAACGGCGTTTGAGGGCCTACGCGATCGTTTGGCGACGGCGCCGACATTGGACTATCCGGATTTTGATCGCCCTTTTATTCTGGATACGGACGCTAGTGACACCAGGATCGGGGCCGTTCTGTCACAGTCCAAGGGCGGCGTGGAACGCGTGGTAGCCTACGGTAGCCGCGTGCTGTCCCCGGCAGAAACCCGCTACTGCGTTACTCGCCGTGAACTATTGGCTATTGTCTATTTTCTCTGCCAATATCGGCCGTATCCATATGGCCGTTCGTTTATTGTGCGCACAGACCATGGGGCTCTGCAATATGCCCTGAGAGTTGACCAACCATCTGGCCAACTGGCACGATGTTTGGAAACCCTGCAGGAATTTTCCTTCGAAATTCAATATCGGAAGGGGTCGCGTCACGCGAACGCGGACGCGCTCTCCAGATTACAGCAGGGGTCCCCTTGCGCTTGCGCGTTGGGTACGAATAGGTGTACGCTGGTTCAGCTACCCCCTCGGCCTGTTGTGTCAGCTGTCGAGGTGCCTGAGGCTCCGGTGTGCCCAGGACCGGCTGATGGGGTTCTGAACCTGCCGCGCTCGGTATGGATTCGCGAGCAATTGCTTGATGACTCGTTGGGGGCTTTACGGAGTCGGGCTGCGAAGGGAGCGGGGGATTGCTGTCCAGTGGGACGCCGGGGGCCGCTCTCCGGGATGGGTTGCTCATGTGGAGGGAGGGGAACCAAGAAGTTTTGTACGTCTCCCTACCACCCGCAGACAGATGGCATGGTGGAACGGCTTAATCGGACGCCGTCGGCCATGCTATGTCACACGGTTAACGAGAAACAAGCTGATTGGGATTTGCATATACCTGGGGTACTCTCCGCGTATCGGATGACACCTCATGCGTTCACAGGGTATTCTAAATTTTTTCTAATGTACGGCCGCGAGAATGTGCCGCCGGTGGACGTACAGCTGGGTACAGGGTAGAAGGGTCCTATTAAGCCTCTCCTCGAGTACATCCAAGACATTGTTCGACGCGTCACCGATGCACGGGAGGGGGTCCGATTGGCTACTGCCAAGACCCAGGCGCGAAACGAACGTTGCGCCCGGCGCTCGAATGGTAAATGCCCCTGACGAGTGGGGGACATGGCCTGGCTGCACTGCCTGCAGGTGCGAGCGGGGACCTCCCCTAAGCTTCACAAACCATGGCAAGGGCCGGTTAAGCTTATTGAGGTCCCTAACCCGCAGTCCGCGCGTGTTCGGTTCGGATCGCGGCGCTGGTACGTCCATACGTCTCCGTTGAAGCCCTACGTGGCCTCGCTGACGGATGCGTCATCTCCTGATGTTGCCTTGCCGGTGTCTGTTGCACCCGACGCACCTCTGCCTTTGACTGTTGACCCTGCAAGCACGCCTGTCATGCCTTCTACAGACGAACCGGCCGTGACACAGGCGAATGCAGCGAATCCTGCTCTGGGTGGGCTTACCACGGCGACGGGGACACTTGACCCCGCTGCCCCTCCAACCCCACCACAGACACGGTTGCGGGAGACCCCGGACTCGGGTCTCTCTGGGGAACGGGACCTTGGCGTTGACGGGCCTCCAACAGCGGCGGGCGTTCTAATCCCGTCGCTCTTAGAACCCCATCGGGTTCTCGGTCTGTGGGGGGGCCGCCGCCCGTTCGGGATGGGCCGGCGACCCGCACGCGTTCCAAATCCCTTTCCTTTCGTTGATTGTTGTTCTTGTTCTTGTTGTTCTTGTTATCGTCTTGTTATAATCTCCGATGCCCGATGGTTAAAAAGTTGCTCGCATTATTTTATTCTGTTGCAGCCGGGGACGGCTGGGTTTTTCATCAGGGGGGGGGGGTCGTGTAATGCGAGCAAGGATTGAGGGGGGCGGAGTCTGGGTCACGTGAGGAGAGGGAGGAGTTAGGGTCACGTGGGGGAGAGGATTTAGGGAGAGAACCGGAAGGGGATCGGGGAGTTGAGACGGAGTGAAACGGGAGGAGGCCACGCTGGGCAGTACGGGGAGGGTGGCGCGATCGCCACGTGTTGGGAGACGTCGGCACCGTCAGCCATCGGTGTCAGGGCGCAGAGGGCTAGCGGGCTGTGGAAGGCTAGCTGCAGAGCGGAGCAGCAGGGTGGCTGCAGGGCGGAGCAGCAGTGAAGCTGCAGAACGGAGCAGCAGGGTGGCTGCAGAGCGGAGCAGCAGTGTGGCTGCAGGGCGGAGCAGCAGTGAAGCTGCAGAACGGAGCAGCAGGGTGGCTGCAGAGCAGAGCAGCAGTGTGACTGCAGGGTGGAGCAGCAGTGAGGCTGCAGGGCGGAGCAGCAGTGAGGCTGCAGGGCGGAGCAGCAGTGAGGCTGCAGGGCGGAGCAGCAGTGAGGCTGCAGGGTGGAGCAGCAGAGAGGCTGCAGGGCGGAGCAGCAGTGAAGCTGCAGAACGGAGCAGCAGTGTGGCTGCAGGGTGGAGCAGCAGTGAGGCTGCAGGGCGGAGCAGCAGTGAGGCTGCAGGGCGGAGCAGCAGTGAGGCTGCAGGGTGGAGCAGCAGTGAGGCTGCAGGGCGGAGCAGCAGTGAGGCTGCAGAGCGGAGCAGCAGTGTGGCTGCAGGGTGGAGCAGCAGTGAGGCTGCAGGGCGGAGCAGCAGTGAGGCTGCAGAACGGAGCAGCAGGGTGGCTGCAGAGCGGAGCAGCAGTGTGGCTGCAGAGCGGAGCAGCAGGGTGGCTGTGGAGTGATCGTCGGAGGAGACGCGGGCCTGAGCGAGGACGCCATGTGAGCGAGATTTATACGAACCCAAATAAAGGACAACGGAGATCGACACTGAGAAAGAGTCCTTTATTACACATGTAAAGGCAACTTCACTACTTTAATATTAATGAAAAATAAAGTGACTCTTACAATACATCTCCTTGTTTGTTTCTATACTCACTATTATTACACTGCTTACATCACATTACTCGCTTAATACACTTCTTACTTATACTGAAATTTTGCTCTTCTCTCTTTCAAAGTAGCAAAGTGATCAAGGCATGTTCCTGACTAGTTCCCTCTCCATGGAAAGCATAGCCAGTGCATTCAGACGTTCCTGTCCCATTACATTTCTCAGGAATGTCTTGATTCTCTTTAAGGTTGAGAAACACCTCTCAGCTTCGGCAGTTATCATGGGAGTGGTTATGAGGATGTTCAACAGAGCAACAGTCTCTGAAAAAGTATCCTGGAGGTTGTACTTCAGCAAAACCTGGTACAGCGCCAGTGCACCACAGCAGCCCTTGAATTAAATGAGACAGTTCAGTCTTCAGCTTCGCCTTATTTAACATAGGGTATGCCCTGACAGTGATGTTCAGAGCCTCAACAGGGAATGTATGGCCATGCTGTTGAAACATCTCTCCTTGTAGCAGCGTGGCACTTACAAGGTGGTCGGTAAAGGAGAACCTTTCTTTGGTGTGGACCAAGATTGTGTAGCAGACCTGACAA
>NW_026892185.1:0-20619 GCF_015708825.2 Lethenteron reissneri
TGTTGTGAGCGTCGCTCCTCCGTCCTCCGTTGTTGTTGGAGGGTGACCGCCTCCAACTGCCCAGTAGCGTCCTTCACGAGCCTCCTGCACAGAGGCCGATCTTGACACCGCTGGTACCAGTCATCGGCAAGTCCACTCAGCTCCACGTCCTCCTGTACCACATCACTCCATCTCCTTACTAGCTCGTGCTGCGCCCGTTTAGCCCCCTCGATCCGGCCGAACAATATCTGTTTAGGCATGCGGTGGCTGGGCATGCGGGCTACATGACCCACCTTCTCAAACACCTTGATTGATAACCACATTCACCCTCTCTCACTCATGCACCCATTCACTCACCGTCTCTCACTCACCCACCCACTCACTCACCCACTCACCCACCCACTCACCTACCCGCCAACCCACTCACTCACCCACTCACCACCCACTCACCCACTCACCTACCCGCCCACCCACTCACCACTCACTCACCCAGTCACTCACCCACCCACTCACTCACCCAATCACTCACTCACCCACCCACCACCCACACACCCACCCACTCACCCACCACCCACCCACTCACTCATCGACTCACTCACCCACCCACCCAATCACTCGCTCACCCACACACCCACTCACCCACTCACTCACCTACTCACCGACTCACCCCCACTCACCACCCACCCACACCCACTTACTCACCCACCCACCCACTCACCCACCCACTCACCCACCCACCCACTCACCCACTCACCACTCACTCACTCACCCACTCACCCACCCACCCACTCACCCACCCACTCACCCACTCACCCACCCACTCACTCACCCACTCACTCACCGACTCACTCACCCACCCACTCACCCACCCACTCACTCACCCACTCACTCACCGACTCAGCACTCACTCACCCACTCACCCACCCACCTACTCACCCACTCACCCACCCACCACGTGAAGTGTGTCGTCTTCCTCCGCCTGTGCGCCCTCTCCGCTCTCCTCGGGGGCCCCACGCCCGGTAGCGCAGACAGCCAGAGGGCACCGCTCCCCCTCCTCCTCCACCCCCTGCCCACCTCCACCCCCTGCCCACCTCCACCCCCTGCCCACCTCCACCCCTGCCCACCTCCACCCCCTGCCCACCTCCACCCCCTGCCCACCTCCACCCCCTCCCCTGCCCGTGTCACCCACCACCGCCTCCTCCTCGCGTCACCACAGCCACCAGCAGCAGCAGCAGCCCGAGGGAGGTTATGCGCTCTCTGCGCTGAGAGGAAGGGCGGTGGTGGTGGTGGCGGTGGTGGGAGAGAGGTGACGAGGAGGGGTGGCCATGGGTGGGGGGTGGGGGAGGGTCCCTTAATTGAAGGGGCGAGTGGCGGTGGTGGTGCCAACGACTGCTGCTACTGATGATGCTCTGTGTGTGTAACAGCACTTGCCCCAACAACCTGTTAAAGCTATAGGGGGGATCTTTGTATTTTATGTACACCTGATATGTGTTACTCGCTAACAGCACTTGCCCCAACAATCTGTGAAGGCTACAGGGGGGATCTTTGTCTTTGTGTATACCTATGAGGAGCGGTGGTCCAGTGGTTAGCGTTTTGCACTACGAACCCGGTGACCCGAGTTCGATTACCGCTCACCGCCACGAACACCAGTGACGATTATCTGAACCGGTCATGGGCCTCCTCCCCTAGGTCGACTCAGCCTCAAATGAGTACCTGGTGCGGTGTGGTAAACATCGTCATTGGGGAGACAAAGGCGGCCGGGCGTGGTGCTCGCCACCCACCCCTCGTGTGCCGTACCGGACTTTATAGGTGCTCGCTAACAGCACTTGCCCCTACAGTCTGTTAAGGCTACACGGGGATCTTTGTCGCTGGCTGGGTCATGTCGCCCGCAGGAGCAGCTCCTGTTTTGCGGCATAGAGGGGGTAAACGGGCACAGAACTTTGCTGGAGAAGAGATGGAGTGATGCGTTACGGGAGGAGTGTGGAGGTGAGTGGACTTGCCGTTGACCGGTACTAGCGGTGTCAAGATCGGCCTCTGTGGAGGAGGCTCGTGAAGGACGCCACTGGGCAGTTGAAGGCAGTCGCCCCCTCCGGAGGGCAGAGGAGCGACGCTCACAACAACGAGCGGAGCGCCGGGCGGATAAAATAAAAAAAATAAAGAAAATTGGCACAGGTGGTGCATCTGCCAGTCATCTCGGTCAGTCAACCCATGGGACCTGCCGGGTCTGTCCCGTGGCATCCTGTCAGCGACTCTTCAACACTTCACGTGACCTCAAAGTGCACCTAGCCTGGCACAAGCGCAGTGGTGACGTCACCATCACTGAGTGGCGAATGGCGACTGTCGTTGTTTACACCCCACAGGTGCTGCTCGCTAACAGCACTTGCCCCAACAGTCTGTGGAGGCTATAGGGGGATCTTTGTGGGGTGTGGAGGGGGGTTTGTGGTTCCACAAGTGACTGTGTTCAAGGCCACTTAGTCATTTGACGGGTGGCCGGTCCATTGTATCTGTGTGTGACTGTGTGTGTGAGTGTCTGTGTGTGAATGTGTGTGTCTGTCAATGTGTGTGTGAGTGTCTGGTGTGTGAATGTGTGACGGGGGGAGCGGTAGTGTAGCGGTTAGCGTGTTGCGCTATGAACCTGGCGACCCGGATTCGATTCCTGCTCACGGCCAACACCGGTGACGATTATCTGAACCGGTCCTGGGGCTCTCCTAGGTCGACTCAGCCTGAAATGAGTACCTGTTGTGGTGTGTAAACATCGCCACTGGGGAGACAAAGGCGGCCGGGCGTCTCCCCAGTGTTGCCGGCTGCAATCTGTGATTGACGTGACCGGGTGGGTGGTTCAGGAGGGGGCTGAGTGGGTGGGGTACACTGAGCCGGCAGCACTGAGGGGCCTGGGTTCAAGCCCTGGGTCAAGGTGTCTCTCTCTCAAGGGGTTCACAGTGGCCGTGTCAGAGATTATGACCTGGCATCACTGAGGACCTGAGTTCAAGCCCTGGGTCTGGGTCTCTCTCTCAAGGGGTTCACAATGGCTGTGTCAGAGACTCTGACCTGGCACCACTGAGGACCTGGGTTCAAGCCCTGGGTCTGGGTGTCTCTCTCTCTAAGGGGTTCACAATGGCCGTGTCAGAGACTCTGACCTGGCAGGACTGAGGACCTGGGTTCAAGGTCTGGGTCTCTCTCTCTCAAAAGGTTCACAATGACCGTGTCAGAGACTCTGGCAACACTGAGGACCTGGGTTCAAGCCCTGGGTCTGGGTCTCTCTCTCTCAATAGGTTCACAATGACCGTGTCAGAGACTCTGACCTGGCAGCACTGAGGAGCTGGGTTCAAGCCCTGGGTCTGGGTCTCTCTCAAGGGGTTCACAATCGCTGCACTTGCCTCAGCAGTCTGCTGAAGGCCATGCTTCTTGGTCTTGGGTGCAATTGCGCCTCCGATGGGCAACGAACCGGCTGACGCGCGGCGCCGAGAGAAACTTCCAGCGGTCTCACGGACACGCCGCACATCCTTGACACCGACCACAGCCCAGCGAGCGAACAAAATAAACCTCCAATTACGGATGGGCGTCAAGGGGGGGGGGGGGGCAGGGGGGGGTGCAGGGGGGAGGGGGGATTGGTGCCCATTCCAATTACGGGATGCCTGACGCGTGGATGCAGTCCGCGCTCCCCCGGACCGAGCGGTCCCCGCGCCTCCCGAGTCGAGGGTTGAGCGAGGGCGAGATTCAATTACGGGACTACAAAGGGGGGTGGGGGGGGGTGAGAGGGGGGGGGGGGTGAGAGTTGGGGGGGTGAGGGGTGGGGGGGTGAGAGGGGGGGAGAGGGGGGGTGGGGGGGTGAGAGGTGGGGGGGGGTGAGAGGTGGGGGGTGAGAGGGGGGGGGGTGAGAGGGGGGGGGGGGGTGAGAGGTGGGGGTGAGAGGTGGGGGTGGGGGGGTGAGAGGTGGGGGGGGTGAGAGGTGAGGGGGGTGAGAGGTGGGGGGGGTGAGAGGTGGGGGGGGTGAGAGGTGGGGGTGGGGGGGTGAGAGGTGGGAGGGGTGAGAGGTGGGGGGTGAGGGGGGGGGGGGGTGAGGGGTGGGGGTGAGAGGTGGGGGTGATCGCAGCTGCAATCTGTGATTGACGTGGCTTGGTGGGTGATTCAGGAGGGGGCTGAGTCGTACAATAGCCGAGTGGGTGCATTGAGGCCCTGGGTTCAAGCCCTGGGTTCAAGCCCTGGGTTCAAGCCCTGGGTTCAAGCCCTGGGTTCAAGCCCTGGGTCTGGGTGTCTCTCTCTCTCAAGAGGTTCACATTCGCCCTGTCGCCACTGTCGTTGGCCATGACCGGGGAGTGGGGGGTGTTAAACTCAGGTGGCCGGGTTGGTAGCGCGGTGCGCTCACCGCTGCACCAGGCACGCGCACAAAGACAAAGATCCCCCGTATAGCCTTACCATGCCGTTGGGCCAAGTGCTGTCAGCGAGTCGTGGCGCCTATGAAGGCCGGCACGGCACACGACGGGGTGGGTGGCCAGCATCACGCCCGACCGCCTTTGTTTCCCCAGTGCCGATGTCTACACCAGGTAAGGCTGAGTCGACCTAGGGGAGGCCCATTTTAGATCACCGGTTGGTGGGCCGTGAGCGGGACTCGAACGCGGGTCGCCAGGTTCCGTAGCGCAGTGAGATAACCGCTGCACCACCGCTCCCCACGCACGCACAAAACACGTGAATGCACACAAATACAAAGATCCCCCGTATAGCCTTAACAGACTGTCGGGGCAAGTGGGAGGCCCAGGACCGGTTCAGATAATGTAATCGTCACTGGTGTTGGCCGTGAGCAGCGTAGCGCTCACCGCTGCGCCACCGCTCCCCCCCCACACACGGACAGACACAGCAGACAATGATCACCCATTTAGCCTTACAAACCGTCGGGGCAAGTGAACTTCACATGCACACAATTACCGCAAGACAAACACAGGCACACACACGCGGGCACGCACACGCACACGCACACACGCACACGCACACAAATATCCCCTGTATAGCCTTAACAGACTGTTAGGGCAAGTGCTGTTAGCGAAAAACTATGAAGGCCGGCACGGCATACGAGGGGGTTGGGTCGCCAGCACCACGCCCGGCCGCCTTTGTCTCCCCAGCGGTGATATTTCCACACCACACCATGGACTCGTTTGAGGCTGAGTCGACCTAGGGAGAGGGCCAGGACCGGTTCAGATAATCGTCACCGGTCTTGACCGTGAGCGGGAATCGAACCCGGTTCGCCAGGTTTCGTAGCGCAGTGTAGCGCTAACCACTGCGCCACCGCTCCCATATCATGCTGAGAAAGGGGGTTGGGGCCACTTCCACCGATGAGACCACCGCAGCGTGACCAGGGCCTCCACGCCATTTGAAACCACTGGGCTTTGGCAGCAGCACGATCATGATGGGTTAGGGGGGGGGTTCACTTGTTGTGTATTGTCGGGGGCCACACTAAAGACCGCCAGGAGCCTCACTAAAGGCTACCAGGGGCCTCACTAAAGACCCCCAGGGGCCTCACTAAAGGCCACCAAGGGCCACACTAAAGACCCCCAGGGGCCTCACTAAAAGACACCAAGGGCCTCACTAAAGGCCACCAGGGGCCTCACTAAAGGCCACCAAGGGCCTCACTAAAGACCCCCAGGGGCCTCACTAAAAGACACCAAGGGCCTCACTAAAGACCCCCAGGGGCCTCACTAAAGGCCACCAAGGGCCTCACTAAAGACCCCCAGGGGCCTCACTAAAAGACACCAAGGGCCTCACTAAAGACCCCCAGGGGCCTCACTAAAAGCCACCAGGGGCCACACTAAAGACCCCCAGGGGCCTCACTAAAAGACACCAAGGGCCTCACTAAAGGCCACCAGGGGCCTCACTAAAGGCTCCCAGGGGCCTCACTAAAGGTCACCAGGGGCCTCACTAAAGGTCACCAGGGGCCACACTAAAGGCCACCAGGGGCCTCACTAAAGGTCACCAGGGGCCTCACTAAAGACCCCCAGGGGCCTCACTAAAAGACACCAAGGGCCTCACTAAAGGCCACCAGGGGCCTCACTAAAGACCCCCAGGGGCCTCACTAAAAGACACCAAGGGCCTCACTAAAGGCCACCAGGGGCCTCACTAAAGGTCACCAGGGGCCACACTAAAGGCCACCAGGGGCCTCACTAAAGACCCCCAGGGGCCTCACTAAAGACCCCCAGGGGCCTCATTAAAGGTCACCAGGGGCCTCACTAAAGGTCACCAGGGGCCACACTAAAGGCCACCAGGGGCCTCACTAAAGACCCCCAGGGGCCTCACTAAAGGCCACCAAGGGCCTCACTAAAGGCCACCAGGGGCCACACTAAAGACCCCCAGGGGCCTCACTAAAGGCCACCAGGGGCCTCACTAAAGGCCACCAAGGGCCTCACTAAAGACCCCCAGGGGCCTCACTAAAAGACACCAAGGGCCTCACTAAAGACCCCCAGGGGCCTCACTAAAGGCCACCAAGGGCCTCACTAAAGACCCCCAGGGGCCTCACTAAAAGACACCAAGGGCCTCACTAAAGACCCCCAGGGGCCTCACTAAAAGCCACCAGGGGCCACACTAAAGACCCCCAGGGGCCTCACTAAAAGACACCAAGGGCCTCACTAAAGGCCACCAGGGGCCTCACTAAAGGCCACCAGGGGCCACACTAAAGACCCCCAGGGGCCTCACTAAAATACACCAAGGGCCTCACTAAAGACCCCCAGGGGCCTCACTAAAGGCCACCAAGGGCCTCACTAAAGGCCACCAGGGGCCTCACTAAAGGCCACCAGGGGCCACACTAAAGGCCGCCAAGGGCCTCACTAAAGGCCACCAGGGGCCTCACTAAAGGCCACCAGGGGCCTCACTAAAGGCCACCAGGGGCCACACTAAAGGCCACCAGGGGCCACACTAAAGGCCGCCAAGGGCCTCACTAAAGGCCACCAGGGGCCACACTAAAGACCCCCAGGGGCCTCACTAAAAGACACCAAGGGCCTCACTAAAGGCCACCAGGGGCCTCACTAAAGGCCCCCAGGGGCCTCACTAAAGGTCACCAGGGGCCTCACTAAAGGTCACCAGGGGCCACACTAAAGGCCACCAGGGGCCTCACTAAAGGTCACCAGGGGCCTCACTAAAGACCCCCAGGGGCCTCACTAAAAGACACCAAGGGCCTCACTAAAGGCCACCAGGGGCCTCACTAAAGACCCCAGGGGCCTCACTAAAGACCCCCAGGGGCCTCATTAAAGGTCACCAGGGGCCTCACTAAAGGTCACCAGGGGCCACACTAAAGGCCACCAGGGGCCTCACTAAAGACCCCCAGGGGCCTCACTAAAGGCCACCAAGGGCCTCACTAAAGGCCACCAGGGGCCACACTAAAGACCCCCAGGGGCCTCACTAAAGGCCACCAGGGGCCTCACTAAAGGCCACCAAGGGCCTCACTAAAGACCCCCAGGGGCCTCACTAAAAGACACCAAGGGCCTCACTAAAGACCCCCAGGGGCCTCACTAAAGGCCACCAAGGGCCTCACTAAAGACCCCCAGGGGCCTCACTAAAAGACACCAAGGGCCTCACTAAAGACCCCCAGGGGCCTCACTAAAAGCCACCAGGGGCCACACTAAAGACCCCCAGGGGCCTCACTAAAAGACACCAAGGGCCTCACTAAAGGCCACCAGGGGCCTCACTAAAGGCCACCAGGGGCCACACTAAAGACCCCCAGGGGCCTCACTAAAATACACCAAGGGCCTCACTAAAGACCCCCAGGGGCCTCACTAAAGGCCACCAAGGGCCTCACTAAAGGCCACCAGGGGCCTCACTAAAGGCCACCAGGGGCCACACTAAAGGCCGCCAAGGGCCTCACTAAAGGCCACCAGGGGCCTCACTAAAGGCCACCAGGGGCCTCACTAAAGGCCACCAGGGGCCACACTAAAGGCCACCAGGGGCCACACTAAAGGCCGCCAAGGGCCACACTAAAGGCCACCAGGGGCCACACTAAAGGCCACCAGGGGCCTCACTAAAGGCCACCAGGGGCCACACTAAAGGCCTCCAGGGGCCTCACTAAAGGCCACCAGGGGCCTCACTAAAGGCCACCAGGGGCCACACTAAAGGCCACCAGGGGCCACACTAAAGGCCTCCAGGGGCCTCACTAAAGGCCGCCAAGGGCCTCACTAAAGGCCACCAGGGGCCACACTAAAGGCCACCAGGGGCCTCACTAAAGGCCACCAGGGGCCACACTAAAGGCCGCCAAGGGCCTCACTAAAGGCCACCAGGGGCCGCACTAAAGGTCACCAGGGGCCTCACTAAAGGCCACCAGGGGCCGCACTAAAGGTCACCAGGGGCCGCACTAAAGGTCACCAGGGGCCGCACTAAAGGTCACCAGGGGCCGCACTAAAGGTCACCAGGGGCCTCACTAAAGGTCACCAGGGGCCTCACTAAAGGTCACCAGGGGCCTCACTAAAGGTCACCAGGGGCCTCACTAAAGGTCACCAGGGGCCGCACTAAAGGTCACCAGGGGCCTCACTAAAGGTCACCAGGGGCCTCACTAAAGGTCACCAGGGGCCTCACTAAAGGTCACCAGGGGCCTCACTAAAGGTCGCCAGGGGCCTCACTAAAGGCCACCAGGGGCCTCACTAAAGGTCACCAGGGGCCTCACTAAAGGCCACCAGGGGCCTCACTAAAGGTCACCAGGGGCCTCACTAAAGGTCGCCAGGGGCCTCACTAAAGGTCACCAGGGGCCTCACTAAAGGTCACCAGGGGCCTCACTAAAGGTCGCCAGGGACCTCACTAAAGGTCACCAGGGGCCTCACTAAAGGTCGCCAGGGGCCTCACTAAAGGTCACCAGGGGCCTCACTAAAGGTCACCAGGGGCCTCACTAAAGGTCACCAGGGGCCCTCACTAAGGTCGCCAGGGGCCTCACTAAAGGTCACCAGGGGCCCTCACTAACGGCCACCAGGGGGCCTCACTAAAGGCCACCAGGGGCCTCACTAACGGCCACCAGGGCCCTCACTAACGGCCACCAGGGGCCTCACTAAAGGCCACCACGGGGCCTCACTAAGGTCACCAGGGGCCTCACTAACGGCCACCAGGGGCCGCACTAAAGGCCTCCAGGGGCCTCACTAAGGTCACCAGGGGCCTCACTAAAGGTCACCAGGGGCCTCACTAACGGCCACCAGGGGCCGCACTAAAGGCCACCAGGGGCCTCACTAAAGGTCACCAGGGGCCTCACTAAAGGCCCTCCAGGGGCCTCACTAAAGGTCACCAGGGGCCTCACTAAAGGTCACCAGGGCCTCACTAAAGGTCGCCAGGGGCCCTCACTAAAGGTCACCAGGGGCCTCACTAAAGGCCACCAGGGGCCTCACTAACGCCACCAGGGGCCTCACTAACGTCCACCAGGGCCTCACTAAAGGCCTCCAGGGGCCTCACTAAAGGCTCCAGGGGCCTCACTAAAGGCCACCAGGGGCCTCACTAACGGCCACCAGGGGCTCACTAAAGGCCTCCAGGGGCCTCACTAAAGGCCACCAAGGGCCTCACTAAAGGTCACCAGGGGCCTCACTAAAGGCCTCCAGGGGTCTCACTAAAGGTCACCAGGGGCCTCACTAAAGGTCGCCAGGGGCCTCACTAACGGCCACCAGGGGCCTCACTAACGGCCACCAGGGGCCTCACTAACGGCCTCCAGGGGCCTCACTAAAGGCCACCAGGGGCCTCACTAAAGGTCACCAGGGGCCTCACTAAAGGCCTCCAGGGGCCTCACTAAAGGTCACCAGGGGCCTCACTAAAGGTCACCAGGGGCCTCACTAAAGGTCACCAGGGGCCTCACTAAAGGCCACCAGGGGCCTCACTAACGGCCACCAGGGGCCTCACTAAAGGCCTCCAGGGGCCTCACTAAAGGTCACCAGGGGCCTCACTAAAGGCCACCAGGGGCCTCACTAACGGCCACCAGGGGCCTCACTAACGGCCACCAGGGGCCTCACTAAAGGCCTCCAGGGGCCTCACTAAAGGCCTCCAGGGGCCTCACTAAAGGCCACCAGGGGCCTCACTAAAGGCCACCAGGGGCCTCGCTAAAGGCCTCCAGGGGCCTCACTAAAGGCAACCAGGGGCCTCACTAAAGGCCTCCAGGGGCCTCACTAAAGGCCTCACTAAAGGCCACCAGGGGCCTCACTAAAGGCCACCAGGGGCCTCACTAACGGCCACCAGGGGCCTCACTAAAGGCCACCAGGGGCCTCGCTAAAGGCACCCAGGGGCCTCACTAAAGGCCACCCGGGGCCTCACTAAGGCCACCAGGGGCCTCACTAAAGGCCACCAGGGGCCTCACTAAAGGCCACCAGGGCCTCACTAAGGCCATCCAGGGGCCTCATAAAGGCCACCAGGGGCCTCAATAAAGGCCTCCAGGGGCCTCACTAAAGGCCACCAGGGGCCTCACATACAGGCCACCAGGGGCCCTCACTAAAGGCCACCAGGGGCTCTCACTAAAGGCCACCAGGGGCCTCATAACGGCACCAGGGGCCTCACTAAAGGCCACCAGGGCCTCACTAAAGGTCACAGGGGGCCCTCACTAAAGGCCTCCAGGGGCCTCACTAAAGGTCACCAGGGGCCTCACTAAAGGTCGCCAGGGGCCTCACTAAAGGTCACCAGGGGCCTCACTAAAGGCCACCAGGGGCCTCACTAACGGCCACCAGGGGCCTCACTAACGGCCACCAGGGGCCTCACTAAAGGCCACCAGGGGCCTCACTAAAGGCCTCCAGGGGCCTCACTAAAGGCCACCAGGGGCCTCACTAACGGCCACCAGTGTCCCGCGGGGCTTTGCGATGAGGAGCACCGAGCTCTCTGGCACAAAGCTTGTCTTATTATTGTATTTCCGCTGGCTGTGACGTCCTCTGGGTGTGTGAGGCGTTGGATCTGCATGGAACGGTGCAAGTAACGCAATGCTGCCGTGCTGTGAACACATTCGTAGATGCATCGAATATGATCACCGTGACATATAACATCTCCTCGCCACCACAACGCAGGCACGTGCACGCGCACCAACAACCACCCAACAATCACCATTCATTCACTCAACAGCCACACACCCACCCACGAACATTCACCTACAACCACAACTCACACACCCACCATTCACTCGAAGAGCGAGTCACTCACTATGACCTCCACTTCAAGGGCCGTAGCCATGGACTCAACATTTGGGGGGGGGCAAATCTTCCAAGGGGTCTGGGGGTCCCCCCCTCCCGAAAAAAATCTAAATTTGAAAACGAATTTCCTGCCTAAAATATTTTAAAAATCACTAACACATCGCTTTATTTATTTATTTATTACAATAATGTCTACGAGTGTATTGTATTACATTGCTCTGTTTTTTATGTTTTTACCTTCTCTTGTTTCATTGTAGGTCGTGGCAGGGATTAGGGATACATAAATACAACCATAATCACAATCATAGAAACAATAATCTATTTTACAGCAATATATTGGGGGGGACGTCTTGAGCATATTTTAATATTTTGGGGGGGGGGTGTGCCCCCCCCAAAATATTATAATTACGGCCTTGCTCCACTCACACAACCACCCAGCAAGCGCCACTCACCCACAGACACAACAACACCCACAGCCCCAACCTGAACTACCCACCACTCACCCAACCACCAACAAGGCACACGCACCCACCACCCCTACCACCCAGCCACCCCCACCCTACACACACCCCTACACCCCCAACCCCAGCCACCCCTACACCCAGCCACCCCTACACACACCCCTACACCCCCAAACTCAGCCACCCCCACCCCTACACCCACCCCTACACCCACCCCCACCCCTACAACACCCACCCCCACCCCTACACCCCTACACACACACACCTCCACCCCTACACACACACCTCCACCCCTACACACACACACCCCCACCCTACACCCTCACCCCCACACCCAGCCACCCCTACACCCAGCCACCCCCACCTCTACACACAGCCACCCCTACACCCTACACCCACCCCTACACCCAGCCACCCCCACCCCTACACCCTACACACACACCTCCACCCCTACACACAGACACCCCACCCCTACACCCCCACCCCCACACCCAGCCACCCCTACACCCAGCCACCCCACCTCTACACACAGCCACCCCTACACCCCTACATCCACCCCTACACCCACCCACCCCACCCACACAACCCTACCACTACACCCAGACACCCCACCCCTACACCCACCCACCCCTACACCCACCCCCACCCTAACCCACCCACCCACCCCATCCCTACACCCACCCCCCCACCCCTACACCCACCCCCCCACCCCTACACCCACCCACCCCCACCCACCCACCCCTACACCCAGCCAGCCCCACCCCCACCCCTACACCCACCCTCACCCCTACACACAGCCACTACACACAGCCACCTCCCGTCAATTATGTGGGGACGGCCAATTAGGGGTCGTTTGGTGCAGCCAGCGATAGCGCGCAGAGGAGACAAAGGGGCAATTATGGATGCGTTTGCGCCTTAAATGGCAATTTGTGGGGCATTTGTTAAGCAACGTCAGCTTTTGTGAGCAAGGCATGTGTGGTGTGTCTGTGTGTGTGTGTGTGTGTCTCTGTGTGTGGTCTCTGTGTGTGTCTCTGTGTGTGTGTCTCTGTGTGTGTGTCTCGTGTGTGTGTCTCTGTGTTGTGTGTGTCTGTGTGTGTCTGTGTGTGTGTCTGTGTGTGTCTGTGTGTCTGTGTGTGTCACTGTGTGTCTGTGTGTGTGTCTGTGTGTGTCTGTGTGTGTGTCTCTGTGTGTGTCTGTGTGTCTGTGTGTGTGTCACTGTGTGTCTGTGTGTGTGTCTGTGTGTGTCTGTGTATCTGTGTGTGTGTCACTGTGTGTCACTGTGTGTCTGTGTGTCTGTGTGTGTGTCTGTGTGTGTGTGTCTGTGTGTCTGTGTGTGTGTCTGTGTGTGTGTCTGACTGTGTGTCTGACTGTGTGTCACTGTGTGTGTGTCACTGTGTGTCTGTGTGTGTGTCTGTGTGTGTCTGTGTATCTGTGTGTGTGTCACTGTGTGTCACTGTGTGTGTGTCTGTGTGTGTGTCTGTGTGTGTCTGACTGTGTGTCACTGTGTGTCACTGTGGTGTGTCTGTGTGTGTGTCTGTGTGTGTCTGTGTGTCTGTGTGTGTGTCTGTGTGTCTGTGTGGTCTGTGTGTCTGTGTGTGTCTGTGTGTGTGTCACTGGTGTGTGTACACCTTATATCGGTGCTCGCTAACAGCTGCGCTACGAACCCGGCGACCCGAGTTCGATTCCCGCTCATGGTCAACACCAGTGACGATTATCTGAACCGGCGCTGGGCATCCCCTAGGTCGACTCAGCCTCAAATGAGTGCCTGGTGCGATGTGTAAAACATCGCCAGTGGGGAGACAAAGGCGGCCGGGCGTGGTGCTGGCCACTCACCCCTCGTGTGCCGTGCCGGCCTTCATAGGTGTTGCTCTTGAACAGCACTTGCCCCTACAGTCTGATAAGGCTACACGGGGGATCTTTGTTTTTGATCCCATAGGTGCTCGCTAACAGCTGCGCTACGAACCCGGGCGATCGGAGTTCGACTCCCGATGACGGCTAACAACCGGTGACGATTTCTGAATCGATCCTGGGCCTCTCCTAGGTCGACTCAGCCTCAAATTAATACCTGGTGCGGTGCGTAAACATCGCCACTAGGGAGACAAATGCGGCCGTGCGTGGTGCTGGCCACACACCCCCTCGTGTGCCGTGCCGGCCTTCGTAGGTGGTGCTCTTTGTATTCTTAGGTTTTTTCGGTAAAGTCACGTAGGTAAAGAATTAAAATTAATAAAAGTAAAATAAAATAAAAATCACGACGTTTCAGAGGCAACACAAGCTTCCGTCTTCAGGTGGAACCGTCACAGCACGATAGCTGTATCAAGTGAAAGAAATTCCAAGAACACAGTATTTGCATATATACTGGTTATCTTTGTGTACACCTAGCCTGGCACAGCCGCCGCGGTGCTGTGTGCGATGGGTTTGTGAGTATTGAGAGCGACGGGTGCAATTCGTGGTGAGTATTCTTGCGTAACGAGTGATCCGAGTTCGATCCGCGCTCACGCCCAACGCCGGTGGCGTCAATCGGAACCTGTTCTGGACATCCCCGAGGTCGACTCAGCCTCAAATGCCGACACCTGGTGCGGTGTGTAACACGGGGAGAGAGAAAGGCGGCCGGGCCGAGTGCTTACGACCCATCCTCTCCCCCACCCTCGTGTCCCGTGCCAGCCTCTGGGAGATTTGCTGGTTTTTTCCAGGATGTTTCTGTTGCGCGTCGTCGCTTTGAGATGTTCTCCGTTCATGTTTTTTTGTTTGTTGCGGTTGCACCCGACTCAAGAGCCGCATGGCTCACAGGGCTACACCTATTCTTAGGTTTTTTCGGTAAAGTCACCATTATATAAACGGAGTGGTAGCTCCTGCAATCTCTCATTTGCTTGATACAGCTGTCGTGGCTGTGACGGTCCCATGAGGACGGAAGCTTCTGTTGCCTCCGAAACGTCGTGATTTTTTATTTTACTTTTTTAATGTTTTACCTACGTGACTTTACCGAAAAAAACCTAAGAATATGAATCCTTGCAGTCACGAAAGCTTAAAATCTAGGGCTATACCTAATAAATGAAACTTGAAATGAATGAAACTTGAAACCATAGGTTGCTCCTCGCCACGAACAGCACTTGCCCCAACGGCCTGCTAAGGCTGTACGGGGAGATATTGATTTGCCTTTGGTGTTACTGTGACAGCTGACGAGGCATCTCTATGGAGACACGGTGGGTCGACCCTGACGACGCTGCTGCTGCTGTATATGTGAAGTCTGCGTCTCTCTCCGTGGTGAGATGTTAACTACCTCTCCTGGTACACAGGAGGTTGTGGGTTCGATCCAGACCCATTGACGCGCTGCTGCTGCTGTATATGTGGAGTCTGCGTCTCTCTCCGTGGTGAGATGTTAACTACCTCTCCTGGTACACAGGAGGTTCGTGGGTTAGATCCTGATCCATTGAGCCTGCTGCTGCTGTATATTGGAGTCTGCGTCTCTCTCCGTGGTGAGATGTTAACTACCTCTCCTGGTGCACAGGAGGTCGTGGGTTCGATCCAGACCCATTGACGCTGCTGCTGCTGCTGTATAGTGGAGTCTGCGTCTCTCTCTCCCAGTGGTCGCGTGGATTTTTCTCCGGGTCCTCCGGTGTTTCCCTCCCAACGTTTAGAATCAACATCGCCACTCTGCGATCAATGTCCACGTGATGATGATAATGATGATAAGCCGACTTCTTTGAGCCATCATTTGTGAACAGGTCGCTTCTGATCCACCACCACGTGGTGATCCACCACGTGGATTGTCCACCACCACCACGTGATTGTCCACCACACAAGTCGAAACGATTTGGTGACGCTGCTACCGCTGCTGCGTTGGCAGTGGTTCCACGCACACAGTGAACTACAATCTCGCTTTTATTGGCACAATGTTTACTTTTTTGTTAGATATGAAGATGTACAATACTGTATAACAGTTCAAGTTCATGTATTAGGTGTAGCCCTGTGAGCCATTCGGCTCTTGAATCGGGTGCAACCGCAACAAACAAAAACAAAAACATGAACAAAAAACATCTTAAAGTGACTATGTGACAAAGTGCAAACAGAAATCCAAGAAAAGACAGCAAAATATTGCAGAAAAAAAATCACCTGAGAATATACATCGCGTATAACTAAAGTTGGCGATCGGTCTTCATTTTAAGATGTTTTTGTTTGTTGCGGTTGCACCGATTCAAGAGCCGAATGGCTCACAGGGGCGACACCAAATACATGAACTTGAACTTGAACGAGCTTGCTCCAGAATAGGTGTTTGGGTTAGATCGCGTAAGTTATAACTGTGTCGTTAAACCGCCACCACCCGACACAGCCAACGAGTAAGGAGCCACCATGGATTGTTGTGTGTTGGAGAGCCCGGCCACAACATTCAGTCTGAGTACGACGTCTCGCCAGTAATTTGGGATGAAAATTGGTCGCGAAATCCTCCTGGTGTTAAACTGCCGAGGTGCTTTTAGATTTAAAGCTTCTTTCGTGACTGCCGGGATTCATCTTCTTGGTTCTTTCGGTAAAGTCACGTAGAAGGGGAGTAATAAAATAATGTAAATAAAACATAATAAAATAAATTCTCACGTTTCGGCACAACGCAAGCAGCCGTCCTCAGGTGGACAGCCCTGTTCTTCACCTGAGGACGGCTGCTTGCGTTGTGGCCGAAACGTCGTGAGAATTAATTTATTATGTTTTATTTTATTATTTATTACTTCCCTTCTACGCGACTTTACCGAAAGAACCAAGAAGATGAATCCCTGCAGTCACGAAAGGCATTAAAATAATTTAATTGTTTATTATTTTATATCCTTCTACGTGACTTTACCGAAAAGAACCGAGAAGATGCGAGGTTGCTGTTCACAACACGGAGAGCGCACGGGTGACATTTTGTTGTGTATGACGTCATCTCCAGCGTGACGTATTATAATCTCACAACGCAACCCGTCCCCGTTTGCGCGTGACGTCAGCCGACAGTTACATGACGTCATTTTCAGATAGCAAAGTCACGTCCCCGTTGTTTGTGACGTCGCTACGTGGTTACGTCATTATGTAAACCTCGCCTAATCCTCACGCTCTGACGTCATTTCACAAGCCCAGTTGGCCTCACGACGCAAGACTACACCCGCCCCCGTTAATGACGTCACGCCGCAAGCACCGCCTTCTCTGATGTCATGACGCACAACTTTTTATTAATGACGTCACGACGCCCCACTGTGATATGACGTTTCGACGTAAAAACCTCCATCTCCCCAAATGACACGTTTCTCAATTTTGCAAATGACGTCACAACATACGCGCTCCGCCTTGCCGTGACGTCACGACGTAACGTTTAATTCTCATCCGTGACGTCAAGACGCAAGAAAATTGTATATTAAACACGTCACGACGCACCATCGAGCACTCGCGCGTGACGTCACGACGCATCGTCGAGCGCTCGCCCGTGACGTCACGTCCGCACCGTCGAGCGCTCGCCCGTGACGTCACGACGCATCGTCGAGCGCTCGTCCGTGACGTCACGTCCGCACCGTCGAGCGCTCGCCCGTGACGTCACGTCCCGACGCACCCGTTGCTCGTTCTCGTGCGTGACATCACGAGCACGTCATTCACAGCTGCGCGCGTGACGTCATGTCCGCTCTCGCGTGACGTCACGACGCAAAGGCCCCGTCCACCTCCTCGCGCCTCCATTCCGGGCGCCCCACGCGGCCTCGTCGCTTCAGCTGCCCGCGAGAGAAACGTCGCCCGGGACGACGACGCCGCCGCCGCCGCTGAGGAGGAGACGAGGAGGAGGAGGAGGGCGAGAGGGGGGAGACGAGGAGGAAGCGAGGGGGGAGACGAGGCGGGCGAGCGGAGGGCGAGAGGGAGGGGAGGCCTCTACCGCATGGAGAAGGCGATGGAGACGCAGGACTCGGCTCCCGACTGCTGGGACCAGGACGCGGAGGCCATGAACGCCGCGGTGACGAACCTCAACGTGAACGCAGCCGTCTTCGTGCCCTCCTTCCTCATGAGCGGTGCGAGCCGGCACTCCACTCTCCTCGCCCGCGGCGTCTCCATCTCTCCTGTCTCTCCACCACGCGGGAGCTACTGCGTCGTTCTTTTAACTCTAGCGGCTTAACTCTAGCGGCCACAACAACAACAACAACCCAGAGACGGGGCGGCAAACGCGTGGTTACACAGCTTCGAGGGCGTAGTGGTGGGGCCCCCACTTGGCACTGGAGTATTGGAACCCTCTCGGGGCATCGTCTTCACAAGCTGTTGTGTGTCGCGGTAGTAGTGTTGTAGTTGTTGTTGTGGTTGTTGTAGTTGTGTTTAAACCCCGCCACGTTGAGCGATCGGCACGCGCAGCACCGACGCGAAGGAGCCGATGAGCGTCGCCTCGCTCCATTGCAACATTCGGGTGTCGGGATTCATCCAGCGGCGGGTTGGCCGCTGGCTGATGATCGTAGCAACCGGCGAACGAGGCGAGGAGCGGCAGCCGGGAGGAGATGGAGCGGTGGAGTCGTCGCTGAGGGAATGAGGAGCCGGCGGCCTTCATCCAGCAGTGGATAAGGAGACGTGGTGGGGGTGGTTACAGCGCGGACCTTGTATGTAATCGGTAGTCCGCTTAGGCGCGCTCTCGCCCGTGATTGGCTTTCCGCTGTCACGTGAGCCCCTCTGGACCAATCGAGGCTCGCGCCGCGCCGAAGCGGACTGTGGAATGCAAACGGGCGTGTCGCAAGGCCGCAGGCTTTTCCCAAGACGCGTTGGGCTTTAAAAAAGTTTAAAACATTTAGTTTGTGGCGTCGCCAGCGCTCGTCTCAAGGTTAAACGTCTAGTAGGGTGCGCGCGTGTGCGTGCGCGTTCACACGCTTGCACCGAAAAACGCCGCTCGCGAGAATCTGAAGCTGTCGTTTAAAACATTGAAGTCACCAGCTGGCCTGACACGCGACTCGGGTGGCTCCACGTGCAGCCAGAGCGGGGAGTCCAGGCTCTCTCCACTGCTCGTGGTTGACGCCTGCTGCCGTGTAGGGTCGGAGGCGCTGTTAAAGGGGAGCGCACGTCAAGGCTGCACGTCCGGGGCCGCCTTTGTCTCCCCGAGACGACCGGCACTCGTTTAGGCTGAGTCGACCTAGGGCAGAGTCGCGCTGGACTGAGCCGGACAACACGTGGCGATGTCGGTGAACGTGGATATTGTTTAACTAGGGTGGTGGTGGTGGTGGTGTGGGCGGTCGTGAACCGTGGCCTGCCGTGGTACCATCACGTGTCCCACGTGGTGACACCACGGGCACACGCGTGTGAGCCTCGGGCTAAAACGTCGGGCCTGCGTGGTGATATAATCATTCTGTGGGACCTCAATCTTGCCTCAGACGCACACTCTGGCCTGCGTGGTGATCTAATCATTCTGTGAGACCTCAATCTGCCTCAGGCGCACACTCTGGCCTGCGTGGTGATTAAATCATTCTGTGGGACCCACTAACAAGGACGCCACGGTGGCTGGGAGATGTTAACTACCTCGCCTGGTATGCAGGAGGTTCGTGGGTTCGATCCCGACCCAGACGTCTCCTGTATATCTGGAGTTTGCGTGTTCCCTCTCGCTCTCTCCCGTAGTCGCGTGGATTTTTCTCCGGGTCCTCCGGAATTTCCCCTCACATTTAGAATCAACATCACGCGTTTTAGAGTAATTTGGCTGCGATACATTGCCACGTCGTGATAAGCCACTTCGTGGAGCTGTGATTTGTGATGACCGGGTCACTTCTGAAAAGGGCTTCTATATAGATCAGTGGGCCTAACCCGGTAAAATAAAAATCCATTGCAATCAGAAGATGTTTTATCCTGGAAGAGTGCAATGACCGATAAAGCTCACTCACTCACCCATTTACTCACTCACCCAGTCCCTCACCCAGTCACTCACCTAGTCACTCACTAGTCATTCACTCACCCATTCACTCACTCACCCAGCACTCACCCAGTCACTCACTAGTCACTCACCTAACTCACTCACCCATTTAATACACTCACCCAGTTACTCATCCAGTCACTCACCTAGTCATTCACCCAGTCACTCACTCGCCCAGTCACTCACCCATTTACTCACTCACCCAGTCACTCATAAAGTCACTCACTCACCCAGTCACTCACCCATTTACTCACTCAGTCACTCACCCAGTCATTCACCATTCACTCACTCACCATTTACTCACTCACCCAGTCACTCACCCATTTACTCACCCAGTCACTCACCCATTTACTCACTCAGTCACTCACCCAGTCATTCACCTATTCACTCACTCACATTTACTCACTCACCCAGTCACTTACCCATTTACTCACTCACCCAGTCACTCGCCCATTTACTCACTCACCCAGTCACTTACCCATTTACTCACTCACCCAGTCACTTACCCATTCACTCATTCACCAATTCCCGCACTTCGGATTTGCGGCGAAGACTACGCACGGTGTGAAAGAAGTGAACATACGTGCATACAATTCAGTGATTCGCTCACTCACCCACCCGTTAATTAATTCACTCGCTCACTCACCCACTCACGCATGAATTAATTCAGAAATCAAGAATCAGAATATTTATTATCCTGTAGGAATCCGGTGAGCCGTGAATCTCTTCAGATGTCCAGGAGGGGCACGGGGTCAGACCGTTACAACAACGAACAATACAAAAACACGATAGCAGTGCAAAGTGTAGGAAATGTAAACAAATCATTTCAGTTTTATTTGTGTATTTTTTAACAATTTTTTATTACCAGGTGTAGAACCCCCTTAGCTACGAACTTTTTTTCAGCAGCGACTTTGCCACAAATGAGAGCTCAACGAAGTGGCTTTTCGTATAGCAGCCAACAAAAATGGAAGTAATCTCCACGTGCTGAAGGCATCACTGTGCCTGCTCACAAAGGTTAATGGGCTTGGGTAGGATCCGTCCGAGATGGGGCAATGTTCGGTGGTCAGAGTAATTAGCACGGGGCTACGCGCGGTGCGAAAAAAGTTCTACAAACTACTACATACACACTAATACACTACTACACAACTGTACACGCTATTATACACACTACTATATGCTACACTAAAAC
>NW_026892186.1:0-22971 GCF_015708825.2 Lethenteron reissneri
CCCCTTTCCTTGAAGTTGCACATTGAACTGTTGAGTAGCTCTGTTACATCTGTCAGAAAGGCAAGGTGCCATTTCCATTCTGCATCATTGAGCTCTGGTACTTTTTTGTTTTTTGAAAACAGAAAAGCTGTATCTGTGGAAGTAAGTCCTAGAAACGTTTCAAAACTCTCCCTCGACTCAGCCAACGGACTTCTGTGTGGTACAGAACATCTTCATAGTCAACATTTAGCTCGGACAGAAATTCCTGAAATTGTCTGTGGTTTAGTGCATGATCTCTAATGAAGTTAACAGTCCCACTTCAGTGATTTACTACACAGCGCTTGTTGGTGGATGAGGCAGTGTATGGCTATTGGATAGAATGGTTATGTTTGTCCATCTCTTGGTTAATGCGAGCAATTACTCCTTTCTTAACCCCACCATGCTAGGAGCACAATCAGTTGTCACACTGGCTAGTTTAGCCCAGTTCAGCTCCAAACCATTCACAGTTTGGCAAACCTTTTCATAGATATCCTCTCTTGTAGTTGTTCCTTTGGTGCTTTGCAGTGCAGCAAGCTCTTCTGTGACTTCGAAATAGTCATTCGTCCCACAAATAAAAATTAGAAGTTGTGCAGAATCACGAACATCGTTGCTTTCGTCGAGTGCCAAGGAAAAATAGGAAAGTTTTTTTGTGGAGTTTTTGCAAATGCTGATGGAAATTGTCTCCCTTTCTTCAATCCTCCGTGTAATTGTAGGTCCTAAAAGACTCACTGTACTAAATAAATCGGCCTTCTCTGGACACATCTCTTTGGCAACAGAAAGAAGGCATTCTTTAACAAATTCTCCCTCACGAATGGTCTGCCAGTGCACACTATTAGCTTGGCAACTTGAAAACTTGCTTTCAGTGATGAAATATTTAGCTGCTTCTGCTTCACAAAAGTATTTTGCGGAGTTAATGTATTTTTCAGTTTTAATATTTTATCTTTTCTCACTTTTCTCCGACCAAACAATCATATTTATCTTTATGTTGAGTTTCATAGTGTCGACATAAATTGTATTCTTTGAACACAGACACTATATTCTGGCATATCAGACACACAGCTCTTTCCTTGTACTGCATGAAAAGTATCATAAGTCCACTGTTTTTTGAATATCCTACACTCCGAGTCAATTTTTCTCTTTCTTGACATCATTGTTTCCTAGGGGTCAAAATTGCTATTAGTAAAATACCAATATATACAGCGCTACAAAAACAATATAGCAGCAATAACTTTGCCCACAGAGACATACAGACTGCACTGCCCATCAATGCAGTCTGATTGGGGGAACTCCACTTTTACCCCAGGCTCACACTGGTGTGGGTGCCATTAAAAGTTAATTACACCTGCAGTTTTGTTCACAGATCGCAGTGCGATCTGCGAACTCGCATAGGAATATGATCGCATGGGGGAGAAGACCCATGCGATCCACTGCAGGAAAAAAGGCACATGTGCCTTTTTTTCTTCCGAATCTAATGCAAGTTCCCATACAGCATATGGCTGAACTCGCACTGCTCAGAGATCGCAACAGTATGAACCGGGCTTACACAACATACAACATATAACCTCATATAATTGAATAGCAATCATAATATAAATGCACTTACTGTCATTTAAATTGGGTTTCCTACTCCTCGGCTGTCTGTCACTGACTAGCACGGGAAACAGCAGGCAGCCCCTCCAGAGATCATCTGTTATTACCCCTCTATCATTTACTCAGCACACAGGAATATCACTGAGAGTGGAGCCGAGGGGCAAGTGAGGGAGCTGAGGGAGGGAGAGCCAGTCAAGCGCAGCCAGGGGAGGGCTGGCAGCCTAGGCCTGGCGGGCAAATCCAGTCAATTGGCCCATTGAACCATTCACCAGCGCAGCCCAATGAGTGCCCACCGCCGCAGCTCAATCAGTGCCCACCGCCTCAGCTCAATCAGTGATCACCAGCGCAGCCAATCAGTGCCCACCGCCGCAGCTCAATCAGTGCTCGCCACCGCAGCCCAATCAGTGCCCACCACCGCAGCCCAATGAGTGCTCACCAGCGCAGCCAAATTAGTGCTCACAAGCGCAGCCCAATTAGTGACCATGGGCCGGATAAATGTCCTCGGCGGGCCGAATGTGGCCCGCGGGCCGTAGTTTGAGGACCCCTGGTTTAGACGGTACGGAGGTCACGGTTTAAAGTTCTCAACATCCACCAAACCAAGAATGGGCCAACATCCCACCAGAGTGGGGCGCGTGAAGCGCGAGGCGAGACTGCGCTAGAAGCTGGTGCAGCAGCTCGATGCTGCCGGCGTCTGAGATGCCGACACGTGCAACTTGGCCAAGGTCCCTTCTACATCCGCGCGTTAGCAAGTGAAGGGTGCAAGGGTGCAAACAATCACGCACGAGGCACTTGGTGTCTTGTGGGCTTTATTTACGTTCCAATAAGAGATAAAGATACAGCGAGGTCCACAAAGTGCTGCAACGAACGCTTCGCAGCTGCTAAGGCCGCTTTGAGCTCAACGGCAAAAAGACCGAGTTTATCAGCGATGCAAAGTAAGCAACAACACCCCTTGTTTAAGGGACATTCAAAAAAGGTTACTAAATGTAACTTTTGCACTATTGACAGGAACAACTTTGTTCAAAAAGTTACTCGCGCTAAATCTTACAAAAACCCTGGGTAATTACGTAACAACTTTTGGTGCCTACATTTTCCATGTTTTATATGAAAAAATTAAAAAAATCAAAAGTGAAAATCGCCATGGAACAGCATTAATGCAGTATTTGCCACATTGAAGCATCATTTGTGCAGAAATGTCTATTGAGGTACAACTTACCATTCCCATCAACTCAAACCTTGGCAGTCAAATATTCAGAGGCATTACGTTGCAAACGAGGTCACGGTGCATACAAAACCACTCAATGGCAAAGAGGCTCACTGTGCCGGTCGCCAGAGGCTTTCGTCCAATATCAAAACAAAAGTAACTTTCGGTTTAAAGTCTTTAAACGAGATGCAAATGGAGACCGCTCGGCCAACGAGTTCTTCAGGGTTTCCAGCCTCGCCAGCAGCTCCCGACGTCGAATCTGCTCGCGCCGCTTCTCCGCCTTGAGTCTCTCCTCCTCGCGCTTCAGGTGCGCGAATATTCTATCGCGCGCTTCAGGATCTGCGCCTTGGCCGCCTTCTCGTCGTGCGCCAGCTCCGTATGCGCGCGCAGCCACTGGAAACCCTTCTTGATGGAGTCGCGCCGCCGACGCTCCTGGTCGTTGTGCCGCTCGCCAAGCCCCTCCGAGCCGCCGGAGCTCCGAGGGCCACCGCCGCTCCCCGTCGAGACGGCGCGGGACGAGCCGGCACCGCCAGCGGCGCCCCGGCTCCGCGCGGATCCCCGCGGCGCCGGCGGACGGCGTCTTCGCCCCGCGCGCAGGCGGCGAGGGGGCGGCGTAGTTGTGCTGCTGCTGTGCACGGGCGGCGTGGACGGCGGCGGGCGGTCGCCGCCGCTGCTGCTGCCGCTGCCGCCGGTTGTTGTCGTTGTACCGGGGGGCCGTGTTTGTGTTGTGCACGGCGCGTAGCGCTACGCTCGCTTTGGCGTGGCTCCACTTCTCCACGGTCACCACGTCATCTCTCCATCTTCCGCGTCGTCGTCATTGTCTGCAGAAGGGAAACACGTATACGTCAGCAACGCAATGTAGAAAAATGCAACATTATAAACCTAAACTGCGCAGGTGTAGTGCCAGAAGAGGGGAGGAGCTGCTGGGGGTCTGGGACCCTAGACAGAGAAGCCCTCGGCGCCAGGCGCTAGGATCCCAGGCACCCCAGACAGCTAGCCCCTTGGCGCCACCAACGGGGGGGGCTGTGTGTGCTCTGTGGGATATCTGGGGGCGCACACGGCCTCACCCCTCGTTGGGGACGAGGCATAAAGGGCAGCTCCCTGGCCGATCGGGGCCAGTCGCAGCTCAAGACCCAAGACCCGCCAGCCAGCCAGCTTAGGACCCTGGACCCCCTCGTCCCGCTTGTCCTTGTAAGGGCCGGGATGCTGTGAGGGCCAGTGGTGGGACTTTGGGACTCCCGGCTCTACGTCCTTGTAAGGGCGAGTTCCGAGTCCAGACCCCCCAACCGTGGCTGGGTCGGTCAGGTAGCTCCCCTAGGGTAATTGTAGCCCGAGGACCC
This sequence comes from Lethenteron reissneri, assembly GCF_015708825.2. Lineage (NCBI taxonomy): Eukaryota > Metazoa > Chordata > Hyperoartia > Petromyzontiformes > Petromyzontidae > Lethenteron > Lethenteron reissneri. Next base: position 4,150 of record NW_026892186.1, read on the forward strand.
CAGAGCGTAGCCAGAGTAGTGTACCTAGGCTGTGTACCTAGGCTATAACAGAGTATCAGCACTGTTGAGGTGTTGTATTGTAATAAAGAAGTTACTTCTACAAGTGTCTCCGGAACCCATTACACAGGTACAGGACCTGTTGAAATGTACACACGCAACATTCGTGTAGTGAGCTTGACAACTGTAAGTTTATTGTAAACGAAGATGAACAAGCTAATTCGAGAAGTTTTCGTGACTGCAAGGATCCATACTTTTTGGAAGGATGTCATTGACCAACTTTAGCAGCCTCACAGTTCACTGCAGGGTTAGGGTTAGGGTCAGGGTTAGGGGTCAGGGTTAGGGTCAGGGGTCAGGGGTTAGGGTAGGGGTTAGAGTTAGGGTCAGGGGTTAGGGTTTAGGGGTTAGGGGTCAGGGATCGAGGTTAGGCTCCACCCCCCCCCTCTTAACCTCTATGTAATCTCGTGTCTCTCAGAGCTCGCTTCACTTGATACGGTGATTTTGCTGTAACTGTTCCACCTGAAGATGGAAGCTCGAGTTGCCTCCGAAACGTCGTTATTAATTTCATGTTTGACCTGCGTGACTTGACCGAAAAAAACAAAAGGCACAACCGCGCTAAACACGACCGAATAAAGAAACACGCAAAACAGCGTGCAAGTCTCACCCGAATCACGCGCGTCTCGTTGCCGGGAGACATCGCCCCGCCCACGACAGTCTCCCATCCTCCCGCCCCTCGGCCGGCAGGTGCCGCCCTCCCGGCTCAAAGGGCAGCATCTCGGCGGGCACCGCGGCGGCCGCGGCTCGGCACGGCGCGGGAGACCGCGGGCGGCGGCGGCGCCGACTTGTCGGCGGGCGCCAGCCGCCCCGGTGTGGCTCTGGCCGGGAGGCGGCGCTCTCCACATGCAGTCCCGCAGCAGCATGGCTCCCACGGCTCCCACGCCGCTGCCCCCGGCGGGGTCCCAGACGTGGCCGCGGCTCGCCACTTCGCCGCCTTCGCGGCTCGGATCGCCCGAGGGCGGCGGCGTTGGCGTTGAGTTCGCTCCGTCCGGCGCGGGGGGCAGGAGCTCAACTTCTTCCAAATGTCCTCGCTGGGCAGCGTGGACTGGTGCCAGTCGCAGTGCAACTCCTCGCCGTCGTAGAAGGTCGAGGAGGAGGAGGGGGAGTCATCCCTGCCGGCAGACATTGCGTGGATGATGACGACGCTGCTGCTACACGTGGTGATGATGATGACGCTGCTGCTACTTTCGTCACGCGACAACACGCCGCGTGGTGCGGGTTAGGGGTTGTTGTTCTTGTTTACATTCCACCACCACCCTCCTCCCTGTTGTTGTTGCGTCTTGTTTACTTCTTCTGCAGGGGGCCGCCGGGCTCGCCTGTAACAACAGCTAAACAATAAAGAAAGCAGCGTCGTTAGCAAAGCGAGCAAACACCACACAGAGTGTTAAGTGGCGCTGTTACTCATCCACAGCTCAATTTCATTAATCTCCGGGACGTTAAATTTCGATTTAAAGCTTTCGTGACTGCAGGGATTCATCTTCTTGGTTCTTTCGGTAAAGTCGCGTAGAAGGGAAACAATAAAATAATAAAAATATAAAACAATAACAATTCTCATGACGTTTCGTGTTGCAGTCGGACACGTCGTGAGAATTTTTATTGTGTAGTGAATACTTGGGACGCAAGAGGGAGCGCACACACAGGGTGACACACACACACACAGGGTGACACACACCACACACAGGGTGGCACACAAAGATCCCCCATATAGCCTTAACAGACTGTAGGGGCAAGTGCTGTTAGCAAGCACCTATGAAGGCCGGAACGGTACACGATGGGGGTGGGTGGCCAGCACCACGCCCGACCGCCTTTGTCTCCCTAGTGGCAATTTTTACACACCGCACCAGGTACTCATTTGAGGCTGAGTCGACTAGGGAAGGCCCGGGACCGGTTCAGACAATCGTTGATGTTGGCCGTGAGGCGGGAATCGAACCCGGGTCGCCAGGTTCATAGCGCAGCGCGCTAACCGCTACACTACCGCTCCCATACAGCGTGACACCACAACAGGGTGACACATACAGGGTGACACACACAGGGTGACACACACACACAGGGTGACACACAAGGGTGGACACACACACACAGCGTGACACACACACACAGGGTGACACCAACACAGCGTGACACACACAGGGTGACACACACACACAGGGTGACACACACAGGGTGACACACACACGCACAAGGTGACAGACACACACACACAGGGCGACACACACACACAGGGTGACACCACAACAGGTGCCCCCCCCCCACAGGGTGACACACACACAGCGTGACAACCACACGGTGGACACACACACAGCGTTGACACACACAGCGTGACACACACAGCGTGACACACACACAGCGTGACACACACACGTGACACACACAGGGTGAGACACACAGGGTGACACACACAGGGTGACACACACACACAGGGTGACACACACACACATGGTGACACACACACACACAGGGTGACACACACACACAGCGTGACACACACACAGGGTGACACACACACGCGTGACACACACACAGGGTGACACACACACACACAGCGTGACACCACAGGGTGAGACACACAGGGTGACACACCAGGGTGACACACACAGGGTGACACACACACACAGGTGACACACACACAGCGTGACACACACACAGGGTGACACACACACACACAGCGTGACACACACACAGGGTGACACACACACACACAGCGTGACACACACAGGTGAGACACACAGGGTGACACACACACAGGGTGACACCACACACACACAGGGTGACACACACACGCAGGGTGACACACACACACATGGTGACACAACACACACACAGGGTGACACACACACAGGGACACACACACAGGGTGACACACCAGGGTGCACACACACAGCGTGACACACACACAGGGGACACACACACACAGCGTGACACACACAGGGTGACACACACAGCGTGACACACACACACAGGGTGACACACACCACACACGCGTGGACACACACACAGGGTGACACACACACACACAGCGTGACACACACAGGGTGACACACACACACAGGGTGACACACACCAGCGTGACACACACACAGGGTGACACACACAGGGTGAGACACACAGGGTGACACACACACACAGGGTGACACACACACAGCGTGACACACACACAGAGTGACACACAGGGTGAGACACACACAAGCGTGACACATACAGGGTGACACACACACAGGGTGACACACACACACAGGGTGACACACACACAGCGTGACACATACAGGGTGACACACACACAGCGTGACACACACACACAGCGTGACACACACACAGCGTGACACACACACACAGGGTGACACACACAGGGTGACACACACAGGGTGACACACACAGGGTGACACACACACACGCAGGGTGACACACACACACATGGTGACCACACAACCCAGGGTGACACACACACAGCGTGACACACACCCACAGGGTGACACACACAGGGTGACACACACACAGCGTGACACACACACAGGGTGACACACACAGCGTGACACACACACACAGGGTGACACACACACACACGCGTGACCCACACACAGGGTGACACACACACAGCGTGACACACCACAGGTGGGACACACACACACAGGGTGACACACACAACAGGGTGACACACACACAGCGTGACACACACACAGGGTGACACACACAGGGTGAGACACACAGGGTGACACACACACACAGGGTGACACACACAGCGTGACACACACCAAGGGTGACACACCACACAGGGTGACACACACACACAGGGTGACACACACACACAGGGTGACCACACACACAGGGTGACACAACACACAGCGTGACACCACACACAGCGTGACACACACACACACAGCGTGACACACACACAGGGTGACACACACACAGTGTGACACACACACACAGAGTGACACACACACACACACAGCGTGACACACACACAGCGTGACACACACACAGCGTGACACACACACAGCGTGACACACACACACACAGCGTGACACACACAGATTACAATGATGACGACGATGAGACGCTTCGCTGAGCTGCCGTAAGTGACGGGAGAAGTCGGCGTCAGAGCAGGAGCTGTAGAGCCGCTCCCAGTGAAGTCCAACCCCAAGTGGCTGGTGACTCGGGGTGACGAGTGATGGTGGGGGGGGGGCTACTCACGGTCAAGGGGCAGGACGAGGGGGGGGTCACAGAGACGCCGCAACGCCACGAAGCCGCCGCCGCCGGCAGCAGCAGCTGTGGTGGTGGTGGAGAAAGAAGCCTCCATTGGGGTGGGGGCAGGGCGGGTGGTCGGACTCCGCCACCAAGTGGAGGGGGTGGGGGGGGGGGAACTTGGGCGAGCCCATCTCGCAGTGGAGCTGGTGAGCGCCGCGGCCCATTGGCCGGGAGGGCACCGCCTCTCCCCCCCCCCCCCCCCTCAACATCCACCGCGGTGGTACAGGCCGGGGGGCGGGTGAGTCACGAGACACTGGACTGCACAGTGAGATGTGAAGCGTGAACAACGCGGTGCATTAGTTTATATCTGTGTAGAAAATACTACATTGTCAGTTTTTTTTTCTTTTTAAAGCACAGTTGGTAGATGAAGATTATATTTTAGTGATAGTGAGAGTGGTGCCACTGACCGCTGGCGAATCGCCGTCATGGTCGAGGCCGCCATCTTGTCCCCCTCACGACTCTAAAATGGCCGCCAGCGAGGAGGGGGAGGAGCCAGAAAATTTGGCGGGAAATCAAACCGCCGCGTCACGTGACAGGCGAGACACTCAACTGTGATTGGCTCCAAGGCGGAGAGAGAGATTTTATTTTTTTAGAGAAAAACTTAATTTTTTTTACCGTACGTACAACTAATTACTAAAACTCGCCATCAACACTAAACACTCGCATTGGCATTCGTAGCGATCTACATAAATAAGTAAAACATTTATTGGTTATGTAAATTAAAAAAACGCGGAATATCAGAAATCTTATACCGTATAAGGTGCAAAAAATTGACCCAAATGAGATTCCGTAGTTGGTAGATGTTGACTTACCTCGCATGGTCTACAGGAGGTCGTGGGGTTCAATCCCAGACACTGAGAGATGTTGACTACCTCGCCTGGTCTACAGTACGTGGGTTCAATCCCAGACACTGAGAGATGTTGACTACCTCGCCTGGTCTACAGGAGGTCGTGGGTTCAATCCCAGACACTGAGAGATGTTGACTACCTCGCCTGGTCTACAGGAGGTCGTGGGTTCAATCCCAGACACTGAGAGATGTTGAACTACCTCGCCTGGTCTACAGGATGTCGTGGGTTCAATCCCAGACACTGAGAGATGTTGACTACCTCGCCTGGTCTACAGGAGGTCGTGGGTTCAATCCAGACACTGAGAGATGTTGACTACCTCGCCTGGTCTACAGGAGGTCGTGGGTTCAATCCCAGACACTGAGAGATGTTGACTACCTCGCCTGGTCTACAGGTCGTGGGTTCAATCCCAGACACTGAGAGATGTTGACTACCTCGCCTGGTCTACAGGAGGTCGTGGGTTCAATCCCAGACACTGAGAGATGTTGACTACCTCGCCTGGTCTACAGGAGGTCGTGGGTTCAATCCCAGACACTGAGAGATGTTGACTACCTCGCCTGGTCTACAGGAGGTCGTGGGTTCAATCCCAGACACTGAGAGATGTTGACTACCTCGCCTGGTCTACAGGAGGTCGTGGGTTCAATCCCAGACACTGAGAGATGTTGACTACCTCGCCTGGTCTACAGGAGGTCGTGGGTTCAATCCCAGACACTGAGAGATGTTGACTACCTCGCCTGGTCTACAGGAGGTCGTGGGTTCAATCCCAGACACTGAGAGATGTTGACTACCTCGCCTGGTCTACAGGAGGTCGTGGGTTCAATCCCAGACACTGAGAGATGTTGACTACCTCGCCTGGTCTACAGGAGGTCGTGGGTTCAATCCCAGACACTGAGAGATGTTGACTACCTCGCCTGGTCTACAGGAGGTCGTGGGTTCAATCCCAGACACTGAGAGATGTTGACTACCTCGCCTGGTCTACAGGAGGTCGTGGGTTCAATCCCAGACACTGAGAGATGTTGACTACCTCGCCTGGTCTACAGGAGGTCGTGGGTTCAATCCCAGACACTGAGAGATGTTGACTACCTCGCCTGGTCTACAGGAGGTCGTGGGTTCAATCCCAGACACTGAGAGATGTTGACTACCTCGCCTGGTCTACAGGAGGTCGTGGGTTCAATCCCAGACACTGAGAGATGTTGACTACCTCGCCTGGTCTACAGGAGGTCGTGGGTTCAATCCCAGACACTGAGAGATGTTGACTACCTCGCCTGGTCTACAGGAGGTCGTGGGTTCAATCCCAGACACTGAGAGATGTTGACTACCTCGCCTGGTCTACAGGAGGTCGTGGGTTCAATCCCAGACACTGAGAGATGTTGACTACCTCGCCTGGTCTACAGGAGGTCGTGGGTTCAATCCCAGACACTGAGAGATGTTGACTACCTCGCCTGGTCTACAGGAGGTCGTGGGTTCAATCCCAGACACTGAGAGATGTTGACTACCTCGCCTGGTCTACAGGAGGTCGTGGGTTCAATCCCAGACACTGAGAGATGTTGACTACCTCGCCTGGTCTACAGGAGGTCGTGGGTTCAATCCCAGACACTGAGAGATGTTGACTACCTCGCCTGGTCTACAGGAGGTCGTGGGTTCAATCCCAGACACTGAGAGATGTTGACTACCTCGCCTGGTCTACAGGAGGTCGTGGGTTCAATCCCAGACACTGAGAGATGTTGACTACCTCGCCTGGTCTACAGGAGGTCGTGGGTTCAATCCCAGACACTGAGAGATGTTGACTACCTCGCCTGGTCTACAGGAGGTCGTGGGTTCAATCCCAGACACTGAGAGATGTTGACTACCTCGCCTGGTCTACAGGAGGTCGTGGGTTCAATCCCAGACACTGAGAGATGTTGACTACCTCGCCTGGTCTACAGGAGGTCGTGGGTTCAATCCCAGACACTGAGAGATGTTGACTACCTCGCCTGGTCTACAGGAGGTCGTGGGTTCAATCCCAGACACTGAGAGATGTTGACTACCTCGCCTGGTCTACAGGAGGTCGTGGGTTCAATCCCAGACACTGAGAGATGTTGACTACCTCGCCTGGTCTACAGGAGGTCGTGGGTTCAATCCCAGACACTGAGAGATGTTGACTACCTCGCCTGGTCTACAGGAGGTCGTGGGTTCAATCCCAGACACTGAGATGTTGACTACCTCGCCTGGTCTACAGGAGGTCGTGGGTTCAATCCCAGACACTGAGAGATGTTGACTACCTCGCCTGGTCTACAGGAGGTCGTGGGTTCAATCCCAGACACTGAGAGATGTTGACTACCTCGCCTGGTCTACAGGAGGTCGTGGGTTCAATCCCAGACACTGAGAGATGTTGACTACCTCGCCTGGTCTACAGGAGGTCGTGGGTTCAATCCCAGACACTGAGAGATGTTGACTACCTCGCCTGGTCTACAGGAGGTCGTGGGTTCAATCCCAGACACTGAGAGATGTTGACTACCTCGCCTGGTCTACAGGAGGTCGTGGGTTCAATCCCAGACACTGAGAGATGTTGACTACCTCGCCTGGTCTACAGGAGGTCGTGGGTTCAATCCCAGACACTGAGAGATGTTGACTACCTCGCCTGGTCTACAGGAGGTCGTGGGTTCAATCCCAGACACTGAGAGATGTTGACTACCTCGCCTGGTCTACAGGAGGTCGTGGGTTCAATCCCAGACACTGAGAGATGTTGACTACCTCGCCTGGTCTACAGGAGGTCGTGGGTTCAATCCCAGACACTGAGAGATGTTGACTACCTCGCCTGGTCTACAGGAGGTCGTGGGTTCAATCCCAGACACTGAGAGATGTTGACTACCTCGCCTGGTCTACAGGAGGTCGTGGGTTCAATCCCAGACACTGAGAGATGTTGACTACCTCGCCTGGTCTACAGGAGGTCGTGGGTTCAATCCCAGACACTGAGAGATGTTGACTACCTCGCCTGGTCTACAGGAGGTCGTGGGTTCAATCCCAGACACTGAGAGATGTTGACTACCTCGCCTGGTCTACAGGAGGTCGTGGGTTCAATCCCAGACACTGAGAGATGTTGACTACCTCGCCTGGTCTACAGGAGGTCGTGGGTTCAATCCCAGACACTGAGAGATGTTGACTACCTCGCCTGGTCTACAGGAGGTCGTGGGTTCAATCCCAGACACTGAGAGATGTTGACTACCTCGCCTGGTCTACAGGAGGTCGTGGGTTCAATCCCAGACACTGAGAGATGTTGACTACCTCGCCTGGTCTACAGGAGGTCGTGGGTTCAATCCCAGACACTGAGAGATGTTGACTACCTCGCCTGGTCTACAGGAGGTCGTGGGTTCAATCCCAGACACTGAGAGATGTTGACTACCTCGCCTGGTCTACAGGAGGTCGTGGGTTCAATCCCAGACACTGAGAGATGTTGACTACCTCGCCTGGTCTACAGGAGGTCGTGGGTTCAATCCCAGACACTGAGAGATGTTGACTACCTCGCCTGGTCTACAGGAGGTCGTGGGTTCAATCCCAGACACTGAGAGATGTTGACTACCTCGCCTGGTCTACAGGAGGTGGGTTCAATCCCAGACACTGAGAGATGTTGACTACCTCGCCTGGTCTACAGGAGGTCGTGGGTTCAATCCCAGACACTGAGAGATGTTGACTACCTCGCCTGGTCTACAGGAGGTCGTGGGTTCAATCCCAGACACTGAGAGATGTTGACTACCTCGCCTGGTCTACAGGAGGTCGTGGGTTCAATCCCAGACACTGAGAGATGTTGACTACCTCGCCTGGTCTACAGGAGGTCGTGGGTTCAATCCCAGACACTGAGAGATGTTGACTACCTCGCCTGGTCTACAGGAGGTCGTGGGTTCAATCCCAGACACTGAGAGATGTTGACTACCTCGCCTGGTCTACAGGAGGTCGTGGGTTCAATCCCAGACACTGAGAGATGTTGACTACCTCGCCTGGTCTACAGGAGGTCGTGGGTTCAATCCCAGACACTGAGAGATGTTGACTACCTCGCCTGGTCTACAGGAGGTCGTGGGTTCAATCCCAGACACTGAGAGATGTTGACTACCTCGCCTGGTCTACAGGAGGTCGTGGGTTCAATCCCAGACACTGAGAGATGTTGACTACCTCGCCTGGTCTACAGGAGGTCGTGGGTTCAATCCCAGACACTGAGAGATGTTGACTACCTCGCCTGGTCTACAGGAGGTCGTGGGTTCAATCCCAGACACTGAGAGATGTTGACTACCTCGCCTGGTCTACAGGAGGTCGTGGGTTCAATCCCAGACACTGAGAGATGTTGACTACCTCGCCTGGTCTACAGGAGGTCGTGGGTTCAATCCCAGACACTGAGAGATGTTGACTACCTCGCCTGGTCTACAGGAGGTCGTGGGTTCAATCCCAGACACTGAGAGATGTTGACTACCTCGCCTGGTCTACAGGAGGTCGTGGGTTCAATCCCAGACACTGAGAGATGTTGACTACCTCGCCTGGTCTACAGGAGGTCGTGGGTTCAATCCCAGACACTGAGAGATGTTGACTACCTCGCCTGGTCTACAGGAGGTCGTGGGTTCAATCCCAGACACTGAGAGATGTTGACTACCTCGCCTGGTCTACAGGAGGTCGTGGGTTCAATCCCAGACACTGAGAGATGTTGACTACCTCGCCTGGTCTACAGGAGGTCGTGGGTTCAATCCCAGACACTGAGAGATGTTGACTACCTCGCCTGGTCTACAGGAGGTCGTGGGTTCAATCCCAGACACTGAGAGATGTTGACTACCTCGCCTGGTCTACAGGAGGTCGTGGGTTCAATCCCAGACACTGAGAGATGTTGACTACCTCGCCTGGTCTACAGGAGGTCGTGGGTTCAATCCCAGACACTGAGAGATGTTGACTACCTCGCCTGGTCTACAGGAGGTCGTGGGTTCAATCCCAGACACTGAGAGATGTTGACTACCTCGCCTGGTCTACAGGAGGTCGTGGGTTCAATCCCAGACACTGAGAGATGTTGACTACCTCGCCTGGTCTACAGGAGGTCGTGGGTTCAATCCCAGACACTGAGAGATGTTGACTACCTCGCCTGGTCTACAGGAGGTCGTGGGTTCAATCCCAGACACTGAGAGATGTTGACTACCTCGCCTGGTCTACAGGAGGTCGTGGGTTCAATCCCAGACACTGAGAGATGTTGACTACCTCGCCTGGTCTACAGGAGGTCGTGGGTTCAATCCCAGACACTGAGAGATGTTGACTACCTCGCCTGGTCTACAGGAGGTCGTGGGTTCAATCCCAGACACTGAGAGATGTTGACTACCTCGCCTGGTCTACAGGAGGTCGTGGGTTCAATCCCAGACACTGAGAGATGTTGACTACCTCTGGTCTACAGGAGGTCGTGGGTTCAATCCCAGACACTGAGAGATGTTGACTACCTCGCCTGGTCTACAGGAGGTCGTGGGTTCAATCCCAGACACTGAGAGATGTTGACTACCTCGCCTGGTCTACAGGAGGTCGTGGGTTCAATCCCAGACACTGAGAGATGTTGACTACCTCGCCTGGTCTACAGGAGGTCGTGGGTTCAATCCCAGACACTGAGAGATGTTGACTACCTCGCCTGGTCTACAGGAGGTCGTGGGTTCAATCCCAGACACTGAGAGATGTTGACTACCTCGCCTGGTCTACAGGAGGTCGTGGGTTCAATCCCAGACACTGAGAGATGTTGACTACCTCGCCTGGTCTACAGGAGGTCGTGGGTTCAATCCCAGACACTGAGAGATGTTGACTACCTCGCCTGGTCTACAGGAGGTCGTGGGTTCAATCCCAGACACTGAGAGATGTTGACTACCTCGCCTGGTCTACAGGAGGTCGTGGGTTCAATCCCAGACACTGAGAGATGTTGACTACCTCGCCTGGTCTACAGGAGGTCGTGGGTTCAATCCCAGACACTGAGAGATGTTGACTACCTCGCCTGGTCTACAGGAGGTCGTGGGTTCAATCCCAGACACTGAGAGATGTTGACTACCTCGCCTGGTCTACAGGAGGTCGTGGGTTCAATCCCAGACACTGAGAGATGTTGACTACCTCGCCTGGTCTACAGGAGGTCGTGGGTTCAATCCCAGACACTGAGAGATGTTGACTACCTCGCCTGGTCTACAGGAGGTCGTGGGTTCAATCCCAGACACTGAGAGATGTTGACTACCTCGCCTGGTCTACAGGAGGTCGTGGGTTCAATCCCAGACACTGAGAGATGTTGACTACCTCGCCTGGTCTACAGGAGGTCGTGGGTTCAATCCCAGACACTGAGAGATGTTGACTACCTCGCCTGGTCTACAGGAGGTCGTGGGTTCAATCCCAGACACTGAGAGATGTTGACTACCTCGCCTGGTACAGGAGGTCGTGGGTTCAATCCCAGACACTGAGAGATGTTGACTACCTCGCCTGGTCTACAGGAGGTCGTGGGTTCAATCCCAGACACTGAGAGATGTTGACTACCTCGCCTGGTCTACAGGAGGTCGTGGGTTCAATCCCAGACACTGAGAGATGTTGACTACCTCGCCTGGTCTACAGGAGGTCGTGGGTTCAATCCCAGACACTGAGAGATGTTGACTACCTCGCCTGGTCTACAGGAGGTCGTGGGTTCAATCCCAGACACTGAGAGATGTTGACTACCTCGCCTGGTCTACAGGAGGTCGTGGGTTCAATCCCAGACACTGAGAGATGTTGACTACCTCGCCTGGTCTACAGGAGGTCGTGGGTTCAATCCCAGACACTGAGAGATGTTGACTACCTCGCCTGGTCTACAGGAGGTCGTGGGTTCAATCCCAGACACTGAGAGATGTTGACTACCTCGCCTGGTACAGGAGGTCGTGGGTTCAATCCCAGACACTGAGAGATGTTGACTACCTCGCCTGGTCTACAGGAGGTCGTGGGTTCAATCCCAGACACTGAGAGATGTTGACTACCTCGCCTGGTCTACAGGAGGTCGTGGGTTCAATCCCAGACACTGAGAGATGTTGACTACCTCGCCTGGTCTACAGGAGGTCGTGGGTTCAATCCCAGACACTGAGAGATGTTGACTACCTCGCCTGGTCTACAGGAGGTCGTGGGTTCAATCCCAGACACTGAGAGATGTTGACTACCTCGCCTGGTCTACAGGAGGTCGTGGGTTCAATCCCAGACACTGAGAGATGTTGACTACCTCGCCTGGTCTACAGGAGGTCGTGGGTTCAATCCCAGACACTGAGAGATGTTGACTACCTCGCCTGGTCTACAGGAGGTCGTGGGTTCAATCCCAGACACTGAGAGATGTTGACTACCTCGCCTGGTCTACAGGAGGTCGTGGGTTCAATCCCAGACACTGAGAGATGTTGACTACCTCGCCTGGTCTACAGGAGGTCGTGGGTTCAATCCCAGACACTGAGAGATGTTGACTACCTCGCCTGGTCTACAGGAGGTCGTGGGTTCAATCCCAGACACTGAGAGATGTTGACTACCTCGCCTGGTCTACAGGAGGTCGTGGGTTCAATCCCAGACACTGAGAGATGTTGACTACCTCGCCTGGTCTACAGGAGGTCGTGGGTTCAATCCCAGACACTGAGAGATGTTGACTACCTCGCCTGGTCTACAGGAGGTCGTGGGTTCAATCCCAGACACTGAGAGATGTTGACTACCTCGCCTGGTCTACAGGAGGTCGTGGGTTCAATCCCAGACACTGAGAGATGTTGACTACCTCGCCTGGTCTACAGGAGGTCGTGGGTTCAATCCCAGACACTGAGAGATGTTGACTACCTCGCCTGGTCTACAGGAGGTCGTGGGTTCAATCCCAGACACTGAGAGATGTTGACTACCTCGCCTGGTCTACAGGAGGTCGTGGGTTCAATCCCAGACACTGAGAGATGTTGACTACCTCGCCTGGTCTACAGGAGGTCGTGGGTTCAATCCCAGACACTGAGAGATGTTGACTACCTCGCCTGGTCTACAGGAGGTCGTGGGTTCAATCCCAGACACTGAGAGATGTTGACTACCTCGCCTGGTCTACAGGAGGTCGTGGGTTCAATCCCAGACACTGAGAGATGTTGACTACCTCGCCTGGTCTACAGGAGGTCGTGGGTTCAATCCCAGACACTGAGAGATGTTGACTACCTCGCCTGGTCTACAGGAGGTCGTGGGTTCAATCCCAGACACTGAGAGATGTTGACTACCTCGCCTGGTCTACAGGAGGTCGTGGGTTCAATCCCAGACACTGAGAGATGTTGACTACCTCGCCTGGTCTACAGGAGGTCGTGGGTTCAATCCCAGACACTGAGAGATGTTGACTACCTCGCCTGGTCTACAGGAGGTCGTGGGTTCAATCCCAGACACTGAGAGATGTTGACTACGACTCCTCGCCTGGTCTACAGGAGGTCGTGGGTTCAATCCCAGACACTGAGAGATGTTGACTACCTCGCCTGGTCTACAGGAGGTCGTGGGTTCAATCCCAGACACTGAGAGATGTTGACTACCTCGCCTGGTCTACAGGAGGTCGTGGGTTCAATCCCAGACACTGAGAGATGTTGACTACCTCGCCTGGTCTACAGGAGGTCGTGGGTTCAATCCCAGACACTGAGAGATGTTGACTACCTCGCCTGGTCTACAGGAGGTCGTGGGTTCAATCCCAGACACTGAGAGATGTTGACTACCTCGCCTGGTCTACAGGAGGTCGTGGGTTCAATCCCAGACACTGAGAGATGTTGACTACCTCGCCTGGTCTACAGGAGGTCGTGGGTTCAATCCCAGACACTGAGAGATGTTGACTACCTCGCCTGGTCTACAGGAGGTCGTGGGTTCAATCCCAGACACTGAGAGATGTTGACTACCTCGCCTGGTCTACAGGAGGTCGTGGGTTCAATCCCAGACACTGAGAGATGTTGACTACCTCGCCTGGTCTACAGGAGGTCGTGGGTTCAATCCCAGACACTGAGAGATGTTGACTACCTCGCCTGGTCTACAGGAGGTCGTGGGTTCAATCCCAGACACTGAGAGATGTTGACTACCTCGCCTGGTCTACAGGAGGTCGTGGGTTCAATCCCAGACACTGAGAGATGTTGACTACCTCGCCTGGTCTACAGGAGGTCGTGGGTTCAATCCCAGACACTGAGAGATGTTGACTACCTCGCCTGGTCTACAGGAGGTCGTGGGTTCAATCCCAGACACTGAGAGATGTTGACTACCTCGCCTGGTCTACAGGAGGTCGTGGGTTCAATCCCAGACACTGAGAGATGTTGACTACCTCGCCTGGTCTACAGGAGGTCGTGGGTTCAATCCCAGACACTGAGAGATGTTGACTACCTCGCCTGGTCTACAGGAGGTCGTGGGTTCAATCCCAGACACTGAGAGATGTTGACTACCTCGCCTGGTCTACAGGAGGTCGTGGGTTCAATCCCAGACACTGAGAGATGTTGACTACCTCGCCTGGTCTACAGGAGGTCGTGGGTTCAATCCCAGACACTGAGAGATGTTGACTACCTCGCCTGGTCTACAGGAGGTCGTGGGTTCAATCCCAGACACTGAGAGATGTTGACTACCGCCTGGTCTACAGGAGGTCGTGGGTTCAATCCCAGACACTGAGAGATGTTGACTACCTCGCCTGGTCTACAGGAGGTCGTGGGTTCAATCCCAGACACTGAGAGATGTTGACTACCTCGCCTGGTCTACAGGAGGTCGTGGGTTCAATCCCAGACACTGAGAGATGTTGACTACCTCGCCTGGTCTACAGGAGGTCGTGGGTTCAATCCCAGACACTGAGAGATGTTGACTACCTCTGGTCTACAGGAGGTCGTGGGTTCAATCCCAGACACTGAGAGATGTTGACTACCTCGCCTGGTCTACAGGAGGTCGTGGGTTCAATCCCAGACACTGAGAGATGTTGACTACCTCGCCTGGTCTACAGGAGGTCGTGGGTTCAATCCCAGACACTGAGAGATGTTGACTACCTCGCCTGGTCTACAGGAGGTCGTGGGTTCAATCCCAGACACTGAGAGATGTTGACTACCTCGCCTGGTCTACAGGAGGTCGTGGGTTCAATCCCAGACACTGAGAGATGTTGACTACCTCGCCTGGTCTACAGGAGGTCGTGGGTTCAATCCCAGACACTGAGAGATGTTGACTACCTCGCCTGGTCTACAGGAGGTCGTGGGTTCAATCCCAGACACTGAGAGATGTTGACTACCTCGCCTGGTCTACAGGAGGTCGTGGGTTCAATCCCAGACACTGAGAGATGTTGACTACCTCGCCTGGTCTACAGGAGGTCGTGGGTTCAATCCCAGACACTGAGAGATGTTGACTACCTCGCCTGGTCTACAGGAGGTCGTGGGTTCAATCCCAGACACTGAGAGATGTTGACTACCTCGCCTGGTCTACAGGAGGTCGTGGGTTCAATCCCAGACACTGAGAGATGTTGACTACCTCGCCTGGTCTACAGGAGGTCGTGGGTTCAATCCCAGACACTGAGAGATGTTGACTACCTCGCCTGGTCTACAGGAGGTCGTGGGTTCAATCCCAGACACTGAGAGATGTTGACTACCTCGCCTGGTCTACAGGAGGTCGTGGGTTCAATCCCAGACACTGAGAGATGTTGACTACCTCGCCTGGTCTACAGGAGGTCGTGGGTTCAATCCCAGACACTGAGAGATGTTGACTACCTCGCCTGGTCTACAGGAGGTCGTGGGTTCAATCCCAGACACTGAGAGATGTTGACTACCTCGCCTGGTCTACAGGAGGTCGTGGGTTCAATCCCAGACACTGAGAGATGTTTACCTCGCCTGGTCTACAGGAGGTCGTGGGTTCAATCCCAGACACTGAGAGATGTTGACTACCTCGCCTGGTCTACAGGAGGTCGTGGGTTCAATCCCAGACACTGAGAGATGTTGACTACCTCGCCTGGTCTACAGGAGGTCGTGGGTTCAATCCCAGACACTGAGAGATGTTGACTACCTCGCCTGGTCTACAGGAGGTCGTGGGTTCAATCCCAGACACTGAGAGATGTTGACTACCTCGCCTGGTCTACAGGAGGTCGTGGGTTCAATCCCCACTGAGAGATGTTGACTACCTCGCCTGGTCTACAGGAGGTCGTGGGTTCAATCCCAGACACTGAGAGATGTTGACTACCTCGCCTGGTCTACAGGAGGTCGTGGGTTCAATCCCAGACACTGAGAGATGTTGACTACCTCGCCTGGTCTACAGGAGGTCGTGGGTTCAATCCCAGACACTGAGAGATGTTGACTACCTCGCCTGGTCTACAGGAGGTCGTGGGTTCAATCCCAGACACTGAGAGATGTTGACTACCTCGCCTGGTCTACAGGAGGTCGTGGGTTCAATCCCAGACACTGAGAGATGTTGACTACCTCGCCTGGTCTACAGGAGGTCGTGGGTTCAATCCCAGACACTGAGAGATGTTGACTACCTCGCCTGGTCTACAGGAGGTCGTGGGTTCAATCCCAGACACTGAGAGATGTTGACTACCTCGCCTGGTCTACAGGAGGTCGTGGGTTCAATCCCAGACACTGAGAGATGTTGACTACCTCGCCTGGTCTACAGGAGGTCGTGGGTTCAATCCCAGACACTGAGAGATGTTGACTACCTCGCCTGGTCTACAGGAGGTCGTGGGTTCAATCCCAGACACTGAGAGATGTTGACTACCTCGCCTGGTCTACAGGAGGTCGTGGGTTCAATCCCAGACACTGAGAGATGTTGACTACCTCGCCTGGTCTACAGGAGGTCGTGGGTTCAATCCCAGACACTGAGAGATGTTGACTACCTCGCCTGGTCTACAGGAGGTCGTGGGTTCAATCCCAGACACTGAGAGATGTTGACTACCTCGCCTGGTCTACAGGAGGTCGTGGGTTCAATCCCAGACACTGAGAGATGTTGACTACCTCGCCTGGTCTACAGGAGGTCGTGGGTTCAATCCCAGACACTGAGAGATGTTGACTACCTCGCCTGGTCTACAGGAGGTCGTGGGTTCAATCCCAGACACTGAGAGATGTTGACTACCTCGCCTGGTACAGGAGGTCGTGGGTTCAATCCCAGACACTGAGAGATGTTGACTACCTCGCCTGGTCTACAGGAGGTCGTGGGTTCAATCCCAGACACTGAGAGATGTTGACTACCTCGCCTGGTCTACAGGAGGTCGTGGGTTCAATCCCAGACACTGAGAGATGTTGACTACCTCGCCTGGTCTACAGGAGGTCGTGGGTTCAATCCCAGACACTGAGAGATGTTGACTACCTCGCCTGGTCTACAGGAGGTCGTGGGTTCAATCCCAGACACTGAGAGATGTTGACTACCTCGCCTGGTCTACAGGAGGTCGTGGGTTCAATCCCAGACACTGAGAGATGTTGACTACCTCGCCTGGTCTACAGGAGGTCGTGGGTTCAATCCCAGACACTGAGAGATGTTGACTACCTCGCCTGGTCTACAGGAGGTCGTGGGTTCAATCCCAGACACTGAGAGATGTTGACTACCTCGCCTGGTCTACAGGAGGTCGTGGGTTCAATCCCAGACACTGAGAGATGTTGACTACCTCGCCTGGTCTACAGGAGGTCGTGGGTTCAATCCCAGACACTGAGAGATGTTGACTACCTCGCCTGGTCTACAGGAGGTCGTGGGTTCAATCCCAGACACTGAGAGATGTTGACTACCTCGCCTGGTCTACAGGAGGTCGTGGGTTCAATCCCAGACACTGAGAGATGTTGACTACCTCGCCTGGTCTACAGGAGGTCGTGGGTTCAATCCCAGACACTGAGAGATGTTGACTACCTCGCCTGGTCTACAGGAGGTCGTGGGTTCAATCCCAGACACTGAGAGATGTTGACTACCTCGCCTGGTCTACAGGAGGTCGTGGGTTCAATCCCAGACACTGAGAGATGTTGACTACCTCGCCTGGTCTACAGGAGGTCGTGGGTTCAATCCCAGACACTGAGAGATGTTGACTACCTCGCCTGGTCTACAGGAGGTCGTGGGTTCAATCCCAGACACTGAGAGATGTTGACTACCTCGCCTGGTCTACAGGAGGTCGTGGGTTCAATCCCAGACACTGAGAGATGTTGACTACCTCGCCTGGTCTACAGGAGGTCGTGGGTTCAATCCCAGACACTGAGAGATGTTGACTACCTCGCCTGGTCTACAGGAGGTCGTGGGTTCAATCCCAGACACTGAGAGATGTGACTACCTCGCCTGGTCTACAGGAGGTCGTGGGTTCAATCCCAGACACTGAGAGATGTTGACTACCTCGCCTGGTCTACAGGAGGTCGTGGGTTCAATCCCAGACACTGAGAGATGTTGACTACCTCGCCTGGTCTACAGGAGGTCGTGGGTTCAATCCCAGACACTGAGAGATGTTGACTACCTCGCCTGGTCTACAGGAGGTCGTGGGTTCAATCCCAGACACTGAGAGATGTTGACTACCTCGCCTGGTCTACAGGAGGTCGTGGGTTCAATCCCAGACACTGAGAGATGTTGACTACCTCGCCTGGTCTACAGGAGGTCGTGGGTTCAATCCCAGACACTGAGAGATGTTGACTACCTCGCCTGGTCTACAGGAGGTCGTGGGTTCAATCCCAGACACTGAGAGATGTTGACTACCTCGCCTGGTCTACAGGAGGTCGTGGGTTCAATCCCAGACATGAGAGAT